>NC_053022.1:23062158-23075262 GCF_003073215.2 Triticum urartu
GGGGGCGACGACGGGGACGGGGCGGCGACGGGGGCGGCGACGAGGGATCGATGGAGTACGGGGGCGGCGGGTGTCGACGGTGCAGAGGAGAAGAACCAGATGAGAAACTGAAATTTTCGTAAGTGTTGCTTATATAGGAGGCACCTTTAGTACCGGTTGGAGCCACCAACCGGTACTAAAGGCCTGTTTTGGCCAGGCCAAGCGGTGGGAAGCGACCCCCTTTAGTACCGGTTGGTGGCTCCAACCGGTACTAAAGCCCCCCCTTTAGTACCGGTTGGTGCCACGAACCAGTACTAAAGGGGGTGCGCTGGCGCAGGTGCGGTGCGGCAAGTTTAGTCCCACCTCGCTTGCCGAGGGGCGACCGCACTGGTTTATAAACCCCCGTGCGGTAGCCCTCTCGAGCTCCTCTCCAAAGCAGGCCTACTGGGCCTACATGTTCTGTCCTACCCTGTGGGCCTACTCGGCCTTTGCGGGCCTGCATCCTGGCCCAACAACAGGTTGGGTTTCTAGTCGTATGCAAGCCGCTCTGGCCTAGTAGGCGGGCTTTTTTTATTTTTTTTGCTTTATTTATTTTTGAGTTGTTTTTTTGTGTATTTAGAGTTTCTTTGTGAATATTTTTGCTTTAGGTACAAAAAATTACAAACTTTCTGTTAGTGCCCTTAGTTTTCAAATTTGAATAGTTTAAATTTTGAATTATTTGAAATCAGTAAAGGCATGAAATAATTTGTTTGCACATAAAATTTCTTCGCATTTCAAATGCCAAAACACATAATTGACTACCCTAACTATTCACTGTGAATGGAGCAATTTCACGGGATGCTCGGGTCAATATTCACTGTGAATGGAGCAATTTCATCAAACTTTTCATAATCTTCTGACTTGTCTGTCTTGTCATCCACTCCCACGATGTTTCTCTTCCCAGAAAGAACTATGTGCCGCTTTGACTCATCGTACGATGCATTCGCTTCCTTATCTTTTCTTTTTTCTTGGCTTGGTAGACATGTCCTTCACATAGAAAACCTGTGCCACATCATTGGCTAGGACGAATGGTTCATCTGCATACGCAAGATTGTTCAGATCGACTGTTGTCATTCCATACCGCGGGTCTTCCGTTACCCCACCTCGTGTCATATTGACCCATTTGCACCGAAACAAAGGGACCTTCAAACCACGTCGATAGTCAAGTTCCTATATGTCCTGTATATAACCATAATATGTTTCCTTTCCCGTCTTTGTTTCTGCATCAAAGCGGACACCACTGTTTTGGTTGGTGCTCTACTTATCTTGGGCGATCGTGTAAAATGTATTACCATTTATCTCGTACCCTTTGAAAGTCATTATATTCGAAGATGGTAACTGGGACAGCAAGTACAGGTCATCTTCAATAGAGGTGTCATGCATGGTACATGTCTGCAACCAGCTGGCAAAACTCCTGGTTTGTTCACATGTAATCCAGTCATCAGACCGCTCCGGGTGTTTGGAGCGTAGCAAGTTCTTGTGTTCATCAATATACGGAGCCACCAAGGCGGAATTCTGTAGAACTATGTAGTGTGCTTCAGTGAGAGAATGTCCGTCCATACATATTATTTGTTCCCCTCCTAGCGTGCCTTTTCCATCCAGTCTGCCCTTATGCCGCGATTCAGGAACACCAATCGGCTTAAGGTCAGGAATAAAGTCAATACAAAACTCAATGACCTCCTCGTTTTGACGACCCTTGGAGATGCTTCCTTCTGGCCTAGCACGGTTATGAACATATTTCTTTAAGACTCCCATGAACCTCTCAAAGGGGAACATATTGTGTAGAAATACAGGACCCAAAACGTTAATCTCTTCGCATAGGTGAACTAGGACGTGCGTCATGATGTTGAAGAAGGATGGTGGGAACACCAACTCGAAACTGACAAGACATTGCACCAAATCATTCGCTAACCTTGCTATGATTTCTGGATCGATTACCTTCTGAGAGATTGCATTGAGAAATGCACATAGCTTCACAATGGCTAATCGAACGATTTTCGGTAGAAGCCCCCTCAATGCAACCGGAAGCAGTTGCGTCATAATCACGTGGCAGTCATGAGACTTCAGGTTCTGGAACTTTTTCTCTGCCATGTTTATTATTCCCTTTATATTAGACGAGAAGCCAGACGGTTCCTTAATACTAAGCAGGCATTCAAAGAAGATTTCCTTCTCTTCTTTGGTAAGAGCATAGCTTGCATGACCCTGATGTATGTCGTCTTTTCCGTGCATACGTTGCTCGTCCTCCCGTGCCTCAGGTGTATCTTTTGTCTTCCCATACTCGCCCAAGAAGCCAAGCAGGGTCACACAAAGATTCTTCGTCACGTGCATCACGTCGATTGCGGAGCGGACCTCTAGGTCTTTCCAATAGGGCAGGTCCCAAAATATAGATTTCTTCTTCCACATGGGTGCGCGTCCGTCAGCGTCATTCGGAACAGGTTGTCCACCAGGACCCTTTCCAAAGACCACCTTCAAATCCTTGACCATATCATGTACATCAGCAACAGTACGGTGGCGAGGCTTCGTTCGGTGATCCTCCTCACCTTTGAAATGCTTGCCTTTCTTTCTTACGGGATGCCTGCTCGGAAGAAATCGACGATGTCCCGGGTACACATTCTTCTTACAATTAGCCAAATATATACTGTCGGTATCATTCAAACAGTGCGTGCATGCGCGGTATCCCTTGTTTGTCTTCCTGAAAGGTTACTGAGAGCAGGCAAATCATTGATGGTCACAAACAGCAACGCCTTTAGGTCAAATTCTTCCCCCATGTGCTCATCCCACGCACGTACACCTGTTCCATTCCACAGTTGTAAGAGTTCTTCAACTAATGGCCTTAGGTACACATCAATGTCGTTGCCGGGTTGCTTAGGGCCTTGGATGAGCACTGGCATCATAATGAACTTCCGCTTCATGCACAACCAAGGAGGAATGTTATACAAACATAGAGTCATAGGCCAGGTGCTATGGTTGCTGCTCTGCTCCCCAAAAGGATTAATGCCATCTGCGCTTAGACCAAACCATACGCTCCTTGCGTCATCTGCAAACTCCTTCCCGTACTTTCTATCGATTTTTCTCCACTACGACCCGTCAGCGGGTACTCTCAACTTTCCGTCTTTCTTACGGTCTTCTCTGTGCCATCGCATCACCTTGGCATGCTCTTTGTTTTGGAACAAACGTTTCAACCGTGGTATTATAGGATCATACCACATCACCTTGGCAGGAATCTTCTTCCTGGGGCGCTCACCCTCGACATCACCAGGGTCATCGCGGCTGATCTTATAGCGCAATGCACCACATACCGGGCAAGCGTTCAAATCCTTGTACTCACCGCGGTAGAGAATGTAATCATTAGGGCATGCATGTATCTTCTGCACCTCTAACCCTAGAGGGCAGACAGCCTTCTTTGCTTCGTACGTACTCTCGGGCAATTCGTTATCCTTTGGAAGCATATCCTTTATCATTTCCAGCAACTTTCCAAATCCCTTGTCAGATACACCATTCTCTGCCTTCCATTGCAGCAATTCCAGTGTGGTGCCCAGCTTTTTCTTGTCACCTACGCAATTTGGGTACAACAATTTTTTGTGATCCTCTAACATGCGTTGCAACTTCTTCTTCTCCAAATCACTTGCACAGTTTCTCTTTGCATCGGCAATGGCCCGACCTAGATCATCAACAGCTCATCTAATGCCTCTTCTTCAGCTTCTTCCCGCATTGCCGGCTCAGCTTCTTCCCGCATTACCGGCTCAGCTTCTTCCCCCATTGTTGTATCATCGTATTCAGGGAACCCATGGCCAGGATAGCTGTCGTCGTCCTCTTCTTCATTGTCTTCCATCATAACCCCTCTTTCTCCGTGCTTGGTCCAAACATTATAGTGGGGCATGAAACCGGACTTAAACAGGTGGAAGTGAATGGTTCTTGACGTAGAGTAATTGTGACCATTCTTACAGCCAGCACATGGACAAGGCATAAAACCATCCGCCCGCTTGTTTGCCTCAACCGCAAGCAGAAAAGTATGCACGCCCTCAACGAACTGGGGAGAGCATCGGTCATCGTACATCCATTGCCGGCTCATCTTCATTACACAACGCCGAATAGATCAAATTAATACAAGTTCATACATAAAGTTCATACAACACTTAAATGCAACAAACAAATAACTCTCTAGCTAAAGCATTTAAATGCAACAACAAATGCGATCAAGATCGCAACTAAGGTAACAATTGATCCAATAGCATAATGATACCAATCCTCACTATCGATGGCATATTTTCTAATCTTTCTAATCTTCAAGCGCATTTTCTCCATCTTGATCTTGTGATCATCGACGACATCGGCAGCATGCAACTCCAATTCCATCTTCTCCCCCTCAATTCTTTTCAATTTTTCTTTCAAGTACTCGTTTTCTCTTTCAACTAAATTTAACCTCTCGACAATAGGGTCGGTTGGAATTTCCAGTTCACATACCTCCTAGAAAAAATTTCTATGTCAACTTGATGGGCATAATTTGTCATAAACACGAAATGTAACTAGTTTTAAAAGAGAATATATATACCACATCCGAATCATTACAAGGACGAGGTCCGACGGGGACGGATATCAAAACCATGTCACTATATGTATAACAAACAACGTACGGGTAAGATTATTATACGAGTAACTACATATCCAAATCACACAAACATCAATTTTTATATAAAATTTCATGAACAAGAGGCTCACCACAAGGTGGTGCCGGCGACGGGACGGTGCGGGCGATCGACGGTGGTTACGACGGAGATTTAGAAGGCACTAAGTAAACCACACCTACATATGCAAACTAAGTGTTATTTTTGACCTCAAATTGCATATAAATCAAATACTAGCACATGGACAAGGCACTAAGTAAACTCACAAATTAATCAGTATATAAAGCATTGCAAGAGCTAATCTTGCAATGAGAGATGAAAGGACAAAGTTGCTAACCTTTGTGATCATTTGAATGGATGGGGGCCTTCAAATCTTGACAATTTTTGGGCAAAATGTGTGATGAGCTCGAGAGGAAGAGTGGAAGAACAGAGAGGAGAGGGGAAAGGGGAAGAATAGAGCGAGCTCGGGTGGACGAAGGGTTTATGTAGGATGACCTTTAGTACCGGTTCGTGCCAAGAACCGGTACTAAAGGGGCTGGAGGGGCCCCAGTCTAACAACATCCTGCCACCACTCTCATTAGTACCGGTTCGTGGTACGAACCGGTGCTAAAGGTTCGCCACAAACCGGTACTAATGAAAGCGGCCCGGCTAGCCGTTGGGACCGGCACTAATGTATACATTAGTGCCGGCTCAAATACAAACCGGCACTAATGTGCTTCACGTTTGACCCTTTTTCTACTAGTGGTCACCGCTTCTCCCCGCGCTGCCGGGTGCGGGATCTACAACAGGCGTCACCGCTGGCGAGAGCCTCATCTTCTTGGCGCTGGGGTCAGCCGACTCCATTTTCCTTGAGGGCGTCGCGTCGCGCTCACGGATTTGAGCAGAGTAACGAATGACGAGCCTAGTTGTAGTGCGAGCGAAGAAGAAGGGGAGCTGGGGGTTTTCTGTAGGAGTGAGGAAGAAGGGGAGCTGGGGTTTTCTCTAGGAGTGAGGTGAGGAATTTGGGGGTACGAGTGGAGCGAGCTGACGTGAGGTGGGTGGGAGCGAGCAGGAAGAAGAGCACCCAGGTTTTTTTTTGGTTGGGGGGGAGGGGGCGGTGTGCTGGTTCTGGGTAGCGCATCTCATTCAGTAAATATATGGGCTTTTGAATTGATTTTACTATTTATTAGTGTGGATGGGCTATTTTGTCTTGGGACCCAAGAAACAATTACTACTAGTACAGTGGAGACACTCTACAGCTACCTAGAAAAACAATTACTACTAGTACAGTGGAGACACTTTACCGCTTCTGGCTCCTCCTAGGTCATTGAAACGTCTCCCTCTACTAAATGTCGTTATACTTTTGTTCACCGACATGCGGGCCCAAATGCCATCCACCAAATTAGAAGGCAGTATGCAGGCGGAGAGTCACCCCGGTTGTAGCGTGGCAGTAACGAGCCGTCGTATCACAAAACCCCACCTCCCCGCAGTCTAAGTTTGACGGATGAAGCAACCATCATTTCACTCTTCGCTGAATCCCCTTCTCCCTCACCGTCTTCAAGAAAGGCAACACTTGCATCTGCGACTGTTCTTCTCTCCGAATGAAGGGAAGGTAAGTGGATCCGTGATGTTGGTATATTTTCATTCAGAGGAAAAAAAATAACTTTTTCAAAGAAGTAACCGATCCTCACTCTCTTTTTTGTTTCATTGTCATTGCGATTGTGTTTTCCTTTCAGTGGTCTCCTAGTATTCGTCAGTTTCATGATGGACCAAGGAGAACCAGGCAAAGATCTGCCGATATTGGAGCAGACGCGGGAGGCTGATCCCCACGAGACAGAGAGCTCCAAGAAGATGGAGGCAACCACCGAGGCGACCCCAGATACTGATATGGTCAACGCCCCGTTTGAGGTTACAGCCCCCGTGGCACTGCAGGAGCAGTTTTCCCCCTTCGAGGATGTGTTCCCCCCCGCTGAGCTGCCCAAGGTGATTTCCTTCTTTGCCGATCTTGATTGTGGTTTTTCATCTAAGTATGTGGTGATTTTTTTAGAAAAGGAAGTATGTGGTGATTAATAATGCAAAATTTTATTAGCTTCGATGCCATGGTATACGTAGTGGTTTAAATAACTTGTGTTTCTTATACTGAAAAGTAATTCAGAACTTGTTTCTGTTTCAATTAGAGCCCTGATGCAGACAAGGATTGTGTGGTTGTACATGTCACTCGCTATGAGGCGGACGACTTGAATATACGCACTGGGAAAACATAGTTCTTAGGTTGTTGGATCCTGGAAGCCATTTGCGGTTATACCAATGAAGAGTTGTATTCCAGCCTCACCGTTGTCAGGCGTGTTGTCCAGGGTGTACTGAAGCACAAGAAGTTGAAAGCTACTCCTTCGTTTGTGAGGAATACTGTTCTTGTCAAGCTTACGCAGGAAGATGACGTGGCATGCCTCCACAAACAAGTTTATCAGTGGCAAGGCCACAAGGTTGTCTTCATGAAGGTTCACAGGATTGAGCTGCTGCGGGACGTCCTCGATGATGTTCATGGCAAGGTCCGTCTTGTGTCCAGCCCAAATTAGATCGAGGCATGAAATAGTTGCCCCAGCTAGTGTTTAATAGTAGTTTGGATTGTGTCTAATTATCCGAACCTTGCCTGTTATCGACCCCTCTGGGGCTAGTACTCTGTTTGAATCCGTCTATGGGAACTGCTGCTACTTTTGTGTGCCCGTGAATCATGGGAGAACCATCGTAATTGTTGCCGAAACAGATGTGTCCTCACTAGTTTTTTCATGAATATGGCATGGTAAGACATAAGTTGTCACGGTTTATCATACGAGCAGTGTGTGTTTTGATTAAATAGAGCACTCGTTCAAGAACCGTGTGCCGAGGTATACATAAGTACCTCTAAACACTGTTGGTGCTACCCCACTTGTAAGCAGTTGTGCAAAACACGGCACATTGGCTCAGCTCGCTTCAACACTAGGCTATCGACCAGCTAATAATCAACAATCTGCTATCTGACATATAAGCAACTATGTATCTTGTTACAGTGGTTCATGCAGTTAATTGAAGCCACAATGTAATAAATTCCAAACGTTCACACGCTAGTCCAGCGCTCATGTGGAACACTCACATTAAAATCGTCTTCATAAAAAACTTGAAAAGCATAAGTTAAGCAATTTTATACATCTCAATGATTCATAGAACATATCAAACATATACTAGTTCACAACACAAGACAAAGTTGTGAGAAGGTTTACAAATCAGGAAAAAACAAGCAAGGCTTCTCTCTGAGCAAAGGGCCTCCCGGCAGGCTTAAATTTCCTGGAGTTCACTATGGTTTTTTCTTGTTGCCACCATTCAGGGTTAGGTTCTCTCATTCCAGAATAACCAATTATAATTGTGGTCTCAGCTGGAATGCTGAAATGAACCATGCAGTGTACTGACCAGGTGAAATTCTTGTGCATTCCACTAAATTTAAGCACCGCTATTTGCAGAAATAAGCAGACCACAATGCATCTTGTCCGCGCACCTGTCCAAAAAAACGCCGTGCAGCCGTGCCAGCTAGTCCTCGGTCCGTGGATGAACTGGTAGAATGTGCATTCCGGACTAGGATGCAGTTGTTTTCGCTCGTCCCTGCAGTGCAATCAGGAAGTAAAACGTACGAATCAGCTTCTTTTAGATTGCATTGGTCATTCTACCTTAGTTACTACCAATGTAGGGATACCTGGAAGACGGGAGGTTAGACGACGGCAACGAGGGATAGCCATCTCATTTTGCGCAGTTGTACTAAAACTGAGGTGTGTGCTTTTGATTGCGCGGATAGAAACGATACAGAGACAAACATCCCTGTTTGTGCAAATAAGAAATACGGTTATTTAAACAGTGACAGATATTACTACTTTCCCCCGTTTCCTCTTAGAACCAAGTCCTAGATTCATGCTACAACTTTCCCACTTTCTTCTCTGTTTGAACCAACGCTTTGAGTCGACTGTATGAAATAGCTTTACTTCTAATAATAGTAGAAGTCTAGGTGGCTTTGGAAAAGCGGACGAAAGTAGAAAAGGATCCATACGAAGGGAGTTGGGGCAGTAGAGCAAGGCAGGTTTCGAAGGAATATATACCTGAGGGTCGTCGGCATGTCGCAAAGACGGCGTCGGGAGGCCGCATCTTGGCCACAATACCGCAGGGAGGAAGAAGGGGTCGGAGGCCCTCCCAATCCGGCGCTCTCTCGGAGAGAACGGCACGGCGGCCGATCAGGATGCGCGGGCAGCCGTTGGTCTCCTCCCTCGCCGCCAACGACAGCGTGAACGATGCACCTACACCCCTGCCCCGGTCGAGGTTGTCCGGCCGGATTTGTGACCAGCCATGAGCTGAGAGAGTGTGTGGCCAGCTATGTGTTGCTTAGATCTGGAGAGCATGAGAGAGTGAACGAGAGGAACCCTAGTAAAGAAAGTGCTAAGGCTCCTGCTTTTATATATAGTGGAGTAATTTTGTTGTACCAGCTTCAAAAAAATGCGCTCCTACGTGTACCCGCGAGTGGGTGTGAGAGAACTAGTGCATGCGTGCACCACTTCTCTTCGTGAGAGTACAATATACTATGCCCAAAGAACGTTCGCCGCAAGAGTAATAGTACAAGTGTGTGACGTGTGAGCTAAAATAAAATGTGCGCGTCGTCTTTTGTTTTTTAGAAGTTCTGAGGGTAGGGTGTGAAGAGCACATATGTGCGTGACGTCTACCTGCAGATAGACGATGGGTGCGACGTGCGAGTCTGCGAGAGGACTCGGGAGAGTCGTGACTCGTGAGGGTGCGTGTGCGTGAGAGAGAGGGGGGCACGTATCAATGCAATGCATGTGTCCGTAAATCATTATCCGACAACCGTTCGCCACAAGCCTTTTCCTAACGAACGCCGTAAGAACCGTTAGATCGGCATCCGACAGTGTCAGTTTTGCCATGTCATTTAACAGAACAGCCACTCCTCCTACACACAAATCTTTCACGTGAGTGTTAGCAACTAACGTATGCTCCCTCCGTTCCGAAATGCAGTGCATATAGCTTTATTGAAAATTCGAACCTCGCAAACTTTTACTGAGTTTTCGTGTACCAAATTGCACATGCAGAATACCATGTATATGTCATTTCATTCATCTTCGAGAGGTAACTATAAAGTTGGGTGAGGAGTCTATAAAGAAAGACCATCGTATCACACGCAGCAATTTCAAGCATCCTTTAGTGTCGAGGAATATCATAGGAACTCTATATGATATGATTTTTATAGGATTTTTTCCTTTAGAGCCAATTGGTTCATAGGAATAGATTCATATACTCCACATTTCAAAGGAAATAAACATGATATCATTTCTATAGCTTTAGAGCCACTTGGTTCGTATGAATGGATTCCTATACTCCCTTAATTTCAAAGGAAAATAAACATTAGTGTATATTCAATAGAAAAGTGCCTATGATATGAACCAAATTACATCTCTTTTCTAATCCCTCCTCATAGGAATTGAGATACATGTCATCTCTAGATTCAATAGAAAAGTTCCTATCATGTGAACCAAATGACATCTCTTTTCCAATCCCTACTCATAGGAATTGAGATGCTCCATGTCATCTCTTTCCCTACAACTTCCATGTATACATCTTCTATTCCTAAATAGATAGTACAACCCACTAGTAGCTTTTTTTTCCAAAACATGCAACTATGGCACAAGAACTATATAGTGTGCCAATAACTTTGAAAGATGGTCGCTGGATGAAGCTAACCCGACAGTGCAGAGATAGGCAAATCCGAGCACTACTGGCCATTGGATATCATCAACATTCCACCAGATCTGCCACATGTACAATCTAGAAGACTCCATGGTTGAACTTAAGCATAATACACAAACCTCAAAACACAAGCACTTCTCCTTTGTTCTAGAATCTTCTATATCATAATTGATTTTTTTTCTAAATGAATAGCCATTATTTGTTTTTACTTTATGATTTACTCCCTCCCTTCCAAAATAGATGACCCAACTTTGCACTAACTTTGTACAAAGGTAGTGCAAAGTTGGGTCATCTATTTTGGAACGGAGGGAGTACAATGCACAACCCTATGAATCTTAACATTTTTATAAAACTTATTGATTTAGAATGAGATGAACTATAAGAACTAAACGAACATCTACATCATGCATATATGACTCAAAGCTTTACATGCTATAGTGTGTATTTATTCATAATTTGGTTTCGAAATCTCATGCGTTCAATACATGTGTACCATACTAGTTTTGAGTAGAGTAGCAAATTTCACGCGGCCCCGGGAATATCAAAATGCAGGGCCCATGCATCATTGCCTTTCGGTCGAACCTATGTCCACAATTTTTTGTACGTGCTATATCACCACTGGTCCCCGAAACCAAAATGCTGCCTCGTTCCCGTAAAACCAAGTGGCCCACACATATTTAAGGCGTCGGCTCGAACCCGTTTACTACGACGTGGCCCCGCACACCGTAGTACTCCTACAAACCCTACCGCCGCACTCATCATCGTTTTTCTTCAAGAGGACGAGGGAGAAGCCGATTTGTAGTGGAGGCGCTTTTAAAAAAAAGGATCTGTAGTGGAGACCCCTACCCTAGGGTGCCCTAGGTAGCTGCCGCACGCATCATTGTTTTCTCTTTTCTTTATGCTCTTGCGCCCTAGAGTGAAATGATGGTTGCTTCGTCCGTGCAGCTTAATGCGGGAAAGGTGGGGCTTTGTGATTTGACCCCTCGTCGCTCATTTTCTACTACTGCGGCGCTACGACCGGGGTGCCTCCAATTCCAACCGCTGCTCCGAACTGTAATTTGGTGCATCGCACGTGGAACAAGACGGTGGATGAGCCACATGTCGGCCAAAGGGGTCCTGTTAAGTGTGTCGCCATTTCGCGTGCGGACTGACCCTGCTTGAGTTGCTACGCCAACACGACAGGAGCAGGCTACCACTTGGTTTTGCTCCTTGGTGAATCCCGACTATATTGATCTAAAAAGATACATGCTGAACTAGCCTCTCCGTCTCGGTTTTTTTATTTTTAGGCGTCTCGGTTTATAGGGCCTGCATGTAGTTCTAGGTCATCCATTTGACTAACTAAATATGAGTTACTATGTCACAAAAAGTATATCATATCATATTCTTAAGCGGATGTAGTTGTATTTAAAAGTCGAGGGCGGGGCTTTTCCTGTGCGGTAGGCGGCGGGGCAGTTCCGCCTAGTTGGTTCGACAGAGACGCGAGAAGACGAGGGAGTAGCTGCTGCAAACGTAGGGCTGTGTGATTTGACAGCAAGTTACTGCTGGACAGGTGGGGCCCGTGATTTGACTTTTTTTGCGGGGTCCCGTGATTTGACTTGCCATTATCATTTTAAATGCGGCGCTACGACCGGCGTGAGTCTCCCAGATTCCTGACCACCTCCATACTGGTGACTCTCCCAATGCTCCAGCATGTAGTAGAGGCTGGCTCTTGCATGAGAGCCCACTTCTCCACTTTTTCCTTGCCTCTATTTCCTCCACATATGCAAAAATGCCATGTAAAGCGCACTATTGTACTTACTTTTACTTGCTCCTACAGGTGCTTAAGCTTCCCACATAGGCATAAAGTCTGATGTGGCAAGTTAATCAAGAAGAGAGAGACTAGTTTGGTGACCCAAGGAAGAAATGGTGTTAAGCGCGTGTACCTAGGTGAAAAGACAATTTTGAGTCTATAGCTAATTAAATGAAGCAAACTTAGCAACACCATTTCATTGGAAGAGGTCACTCCTTGGCAAATGCAATAAATACACGCGCTTACTAGCACCGTTTCTTCCTTGAGTACGAAGAAAGAGATAGAGAGGAGTAACAAAAAATACACTTATAGCCAACCTTGTTGTAGTATGAGTGACTAAGTGATGACTATGTATGACATGCCAACATCAGATAGCCTAACGCACCGTGTTAAATCTCCAAGGGCACGACCGCGCAAGCGACGCGACGGTCGTGGTAGGCGCGACCATGATACGAGCTGCTGGCAGCCCTTGGATCTGAGATCAAACAATCGCATGCTAAGTTGCTGAAAATTTGCAGAATAACCCTCCAGGATAGGACATTCACCCATAGGTCTAGAATCACGCCATGCAACCGTTCGATCTCAGATCCAAGGGCTCTCGGAAGCCCGTATCATGGGAGAATGGAAAGCCACTACCCTGCCGTTCGCACGCTGGCAGTTCGCTCCTACTCGTCCCCGCACGTCCTTCAATACTACGGCGGTTTGCTCCTAGTCGTCCCGTCCATTCACATTACGGCAGTTCCACTAACCCTAACCCTCCTCCCAAATCCATGGCGTCCCAAATCTCCAGGATCAGTGGTGAGTACAAGGTTAGAACCATCAACGGCGATGAGTTCGACGTCATCTACACCCGTTCTTCCGCGACGGTGAAAGGATGCCTTTCTCGCTTCAGACGCATGTTCGAAAACTCAGATGATGAGT
>NC_053022.1:23076262-23110315 GCF_003073215.2 Triticum urartu
TGCATGATATTACCAACATAGCATGCCAAGTTAGAGCGAAGACCTCATGGGGTAAATAGGAGTGGTCTTCTCCTTCTGAATCCCCCTCATAACAGTTATCTTCCTCTTGATTACGATCCGAAATGGGTGGAGGGGGGCTGCCTTTGCGCCCACCATGGAACGATGTCTGCATGAAATTTTATTGCCACGCAAGGCTCGTCTCTTTTGCTCTACATGATCATTTCCATTGTGTACAATAACTGGCATGCATAGGAATAAAACATAGTGAGATTATCTAAGGAGTGCATGCACAAATCCAAAGTGATGGTAGCAAACTGTGGATAGACCCAAAACCAATGATAGCAGGCAGATAATAGCTAGTTAAAAATAGAGATAATGGCTCCTTTAATGTTTGTTTGCACCCAATGTGAAACTCATAGTAGACATCGGAGATTAACCAGATAGTAGACGGATAGTACTGATTGCTGCCCAATATGTACCCCACAACCATTTAAAAACTCAAGTTTCAGCATTAGTTTGGACCTGACTCAGAGTCTAATAGGTGAACACGACGATAATGTAGCATGTCATCATATAAGCGACGCATAACGTAAGCAGACACGGAAGAGTGCGACCTCTCTTGCGGACCCGTGTAGTCCTCAAGGTCATCTGCTCAGTTGATGATGGTAATGCAGTTGTCGTGGCTGCCGGCGGCGGGGAAGAAGATCTGAGGCGCGAAAGACAGTCTGGAGAGCGGATCCCTGCTGTGGTGAACCCTTCCCGTCGTTGGAGCAGCTGAGCTGGGGTGGAACACAGCGCCGCAGGAGCAGGACAAACCACACAAGGTTTTCTTTGACACATATATGTAACAGAAGTTAATTGAGTAAGGGCTTGTTTGAATTTGAGGATTCTAACAATGCAGGGATAGGAAATAGATAGGAATAGGATAGGAATGCACGTGCAAAACAGAGAATTTAAAAACACAGGATTTCTGCCAATCTGGGTGTTTGATTCACAACAATTGGAAGATCACAGGATGCAAAAAAGCATGGTGAGATTAAGTCAAACCACAAGAAAATGTACGGTTATAATGCTATTATGCTACTATCTCTTAGTCTTGTGCTTGATGAATAGGAATATGAAAAGGAGGAGAAGTGGAAACTAGAATTCCTACGGTTTTTCTTCAAGGAGACATAAAGGAACAAATCCTACAGTTTTCCTTTGCTCCATTCCTTTGCACCAAATTCATGAAAAGTAGTACCATAAGAAACTTTCCAATTCCGATGTTTTCATTCACTTTTCCTTTCAAGCACTGGCGATTCTAGTAGGCAGGCTTGAGCAAGGAAAATCCTACACTAAAAAAATGTTTTTGTGCTACTTCTATTACTTTGGACCCAGGCCACTGTCATACTAGCTCAACTCCCATGCCCATCGACAAATGCACAGCTCAAATGCGCAGAGATAAATAATGACGGCGTTCAAGAGAGTCCATCACGGATAGCTAAGTTGCCTAGTACCTCACTGCTTGTCATATAGTAGGATAAAATAATCGTATTTCCCGTTACTACAAGTGCTCAGTGGACAATATATATAACATGTAGAGTAAAAAAGAGATGCAACAAGTGTACAACCTCTTTGGCAAAGCCATGTCGATCTCAGCGTGATTGGGTTGGCCGGTGAGGATGCTCCGGCTGACTTGGCTGTCGGAGGAGGGGAAGAAGATCTTAGGTGTCTGGAGATGGAGCCCGAGGTACTGCTCCGCTGTGATGGAGGGTTTCGTCGTTGGAGCAGCTCCGTGAGTTGTACGACGCCGAGGCTGAAGCAGGACAAGAGAGACAACGAACAACGTTAACCTGAGTGGAATTCTAATAGCATCTCCAATACATGACGTAAAATACATAACCACAAAGTGCTAGATGTAAAATACATCAGCCGCTCATCTCTGAACTTAACTGTCGAAACTGAATTTAACTGTCGAAACTGAACTTAACTGTCGAAACTGAACTTAACTGTCAAAACTGAATTTTGCTGTCGAAACTGAATTTTGCTGCCGAAACTGAACGCACTAGAAAGGTGAGGCTACACGTCGGTCGACTGACTTTTTCATCTCTGGTCAGTCGATTTTGCAGCCGTTGGATACGAAATCAAGGGCCTGCGGTTCATCTTCAACCTCCACCCCCCTGAGCCGGCCAAACAGCAGCCCCCGCCGCCCGCGGCCGGCGGTGCGCCGCCCCGCCCGCCCCGAAAACACTCCCCACCGCCGGTCCGCCGCCGCCCTGGCCATCCCTCTAAGCAACCGTGCTAAGATTTTTCTCCGGCAATCCCCACGCCACCGTCCAACCACCGCTGGCGACCACCACCCCCAGCCTGAACCCTAAGATAGATAGTGGGTACCTCTCCGACGAGCCCCCCTCCCCGCTGCGGCTGGTTCTTCCTTCACCCCGGCGAGCCCACCCCACCCCCTGAAAATCGACTAACCCAAAAGTCAATTCAGTCGACTGAAGTGTAGCTAAATCGGAGTAGCATCGCAAGCAAGAGCAAGAGCGAGAGTAGCAGCGCGAGCAAGAGCAATAGCAAGAGCAGAGCAGGAAGGGGACCGTCAGCAAGAGCAGAGCAGCAGCGCGAGCGAGAGCTAAAGCAGCAGCATGTCCTACTGATGTGGACATCGCCGCCGAGGGAGCGGACGCCGTGGAGGAAGTGGCCGGTGATGCCGCCGTGGATGGAGCCGCGCCGTGTCAGCTCGGGGCCGAGCGCCGGCAGCACCGTGAGATCGAATCAAGAATAAAATGCGGCAATTAGTGTACAACCTCGTTGGTGGCACCGACTAGGCCACAGCTTCATCCGAGGAAATGGTGATGATGATGCTCTTCCAGTGGTGCAGGTGAAGACGGCGGTGTGGGAATGGAGGTGGCGCGAAAGACGAGGGGAACGTCGGGGCAGCTCCTTGGAGGTGGAGGACGGGGTGGCTGAACCGGCAGGACGATGAGATCGACGACAGATCCTCATCCGGTATGGTCGATGAGGGACGTCGAGGTGTTGCTGTGGACGACGTCGTCGGGGAAGAGGCTCCGGCTGGGTGGCGGACGGAGCAGGGTGTGGGGTTTCATGCGGGTTTTCGCGGCCTCGGTGTATGAATGGGTGGGCGGATGGGATGGCAGTGGGGAACCATGGCTTAGAGACGCGCTTGTCCGAAATGTGGGGTAAGTTACGAAAGTACCCCCACCGATTTGAGGCGGTTCTTTCGGTTCAGGGGTACCACGGGCATTTCGCGTGTCGGGATTTCACAGGAGGTGGGAGTTTTCGCGCGCGTTGTAATTTCGGAATAGCAAGGCGCGGGTTGAGATGGAGGGAGTTGTCGGAGCACAACGAGACAAATATATATCTTAAATATTTCGGGCTAACAAGGCGCGGGTTGAAGAGGCGGGAGTTTTGCAGCACGATAGACAGAGACGCTAGCTTGAATTTTCGGCATAACAAGGCGCGGCTTGAAATTTCGGAAGAACAAGCTTAACGTGTACCCAAAAAAGACAATTTGCACCTCAACACGCACAACACACACACACAAACACCATTTAGACTAGAGTAAGGTACACGTGCATTGCACGCATGAGATTTGGCAACCAAATTATGAATAAATACCACATTATAGCATGCAAGCTTTGAGTCATATATGCATGATGTAGATGTTCGTTTAATTCTTATAGTTCATTTCATTCAAAATCATCTAGTTTTTATAAGAAAGCTAATCTATTTTAAGATTCATGGAATTGTGCGTCGTAAGACATAAAGTAAAAACAAATAATGGCAAATCATGTAGAAAAACATTTGGGCAATTCTGATACGGAAGATTCTAGAACAAATAAGAAGTGCTTGTGTTTTGATGTTTGTGCATTATGCTTAAGTTCAACCATGGAGTCTTCTAGATTATACATGTGGCGAAATCTGGTGGAATCTAGATGATATCCAACGGCCAGTAGTGCTCAAATTTGCCATCTTTGGACCATCGGATTCGCCTCATCCAACGACCATCTTTCAAAGTTAAAGTTACCCGCACACAATATAAAAAATATATAATATATATATAAGGGTATAGATATAGATATGTGATGCAAAAGCGCCCATCATCTCCAATTAGAATAGTGTGTCCATGCACGGATGCGACGTGGCCAAATGATGTCTGCCATCGGTATCTCAAATTCAAATCAGTCTGACCTTGTTCAATGTGTATACATTACAACATGCTCGTTTCCAAACCACACCACGCAGATCTCCATTATATTCATGCATGCATGGGTTTCAAACATCAGGATCTCTTATTCAAATATTTGAATTCAACTTTACATTGATTGTGACCTCACCTATTCAGCTATTCTTTTACACCCACACGGTAGTCTTCTCTTTATAATTGTACCACTAACTTTCTCTCGTGCATGCATGCACAGACACTACCAGTCGGGTCGGCATTATCCATTGCACGCATGCAATCTTTTTCTTCAGGTCGGTCTCCCATGAAGGCACACACCAACACACATCCCCCTCTCCATCATATCGGGCATTCTTTATCTCTCACGCGTGCATGCGCAACGATCGATGTTCCTCTATGTATGTGTGTATATAGCTAGGTATCTTTCATAGTTTTCCACACAAATCGATCAATCGATATATCCAGTGAGGTCTCACCCTCTTTCCCACATCCACATCGATCAATCTATACCTCTCTATATAGGATTAACATATATAGCTAATACACCCACATTAATTATATATCCAACGTCCCCCTCTCATCATCCATACCTTCCGCTTCATCTCTCAGACGCGTGCACAATGGCGAAGACAGGGGGCAGTAAGGGCCTGCCCCCCTCCCCCCTAACATCACTATATATCAAGGCTAATTTGAATGTGATTGTCGTGGTATTCTCACGGGGGGCTTGTGAGTTGACAGATGCCACAAGGGCTTAGTGTGTGGGTAAGACTGCTGCTGATAGGCCCGGGAGCGGGTATGCGAGTAGCACGCGGTGGTTTACCCAGCTTCGGAGCTCTCCGGAGAGATAATACTCCTACTACTGCATGTCTGAGTGTATCTGGTATATCTGGTATAGAGTGCTCCTGGAGCTGTATCTGAGGTCAGTGCCATAGGCACCTGGCCTTGTATATGCATATGAGCACAAGTGTGTGTGGCCGCATGTGCCTGAGCATGCATGCGTGAGTGTGTGTGAGTGTGAGTTCATCCCTTGGATGGATGGATGTGTGCCCCTTTATATAGGAGAGGGTAGCTTAGGATGTAAGCTTGGTAGTGGGCATGGGTAAGGCATGGTGCATGTCATGCTTGTCCCTAGGTCACTTCATGAATAGTGCCCAGGGACGAGTGACACTGTACATGATGGCATCGCGGTACGGTTGTCTTGTCCGTGGTATGGCCGTCTCGTCGGGGTCTTGTCGGTGTCGGGTCGAGCTGCAGTCGGCAGCCGACTGGTTGGCACAGTCGGTAGCCGGCTGGTTGGCGCAGTCGGCAGCCGGCAGTCGGCCGGGCAGAGCAGTCGGACGGGAAGCCGAAGCGGCCGGGCAGTCGGACTGAGGGGCTTTGCTAGCCCCGATGTCTTGAAATATCGTCTCACCATATTTAGGGTATCCGTGTCCAATTACTCCGACATTAGCCCCCAAGCCTCCGGGTAACTTTGCAAAGTTGGGCGGAGGTTTTTTTGGCGAGTGTTCATGGAAATGATCATGAAAAAGATAAAGTTAGTCCATGCAGATATATCAAATGTTTGCTTTTAGCATTGCAAGTTTTATGCGGAGGGTGCCGACTCGGTTTCGTCCAAGCCCCCTTCAATCTTTTTCATGTTCCCTCCATTCTTTGGCTTGTGCTCTCGCTTGCCAGACAGTCGCTCTGCGGTCTGTGGCTGAGAGTGGACCGCGGAGTGGAGTGTACAATACTCAGACTCTGGGAGCGAATTTAACCGAGTAGATACTCATAAAAGAAACGACCGGGTCACCTGAACCGTTTTTCTTCCCGGACGTTTTTCACATGGGTGGCCTCCAGCGTTCACCCTTGCTAGCCGGACAGCCGCTCTGCGGTCTGTGACTAAGAGTGAGCCTTTGGTACCGCGCACACTACTAAGCCGTCTGCGGGGACAAACGTCTCAGGCCAAGCGGCCAGCCCCCGGGCCAACTCTAGCTGGCGCCGGGGCAAACAGTGATGCAACTGTAATTAAAATGTGGAGATAGCCCCCGAGCATCGCTCGGGGTTATCCGTGCTTGCGTGATGAAAAAATATGCGGGCGAGGAGCTCACATTGATTTTCGTGTAGTCGCGGTTGTCGAAGACAGCTGGCGCGACTCGGCGCTCGCGGAGCGCGTCGGCGCACCCGCTGGGTGTAGCCTTTGAGCCCCCGGGTGCTCGAAGGGGGGGTCCCGGCCGGTCAGGCTCGACCGTCCAGGCGGCGAGGCGTCTTGCAACGCCCTTTTTCTTCTTTTCCTCTTCTTCCGGCTGCTGGCAGCTGGACATAACTCTTCTCTTGTCTACAATCTTTGCGGGGGCGCGCCAGCGCACCCGCTGGGTGTAGCCCCCGAGATTCGGGCCGACTGCTGAGCAGTCAGGCCGGATCTCTCGGCGACTACTTTGTCTTCTTATCGCGGGGGCGCGTCAGCGCACCCGCTGGGTGTAGCCCCCGAGATTCGGGCCGACTGCTGAGCAGTCGGGCCAAATCTTCCGGCAACTACTATGGCTTCTTCCTTTTTCTTTAGCAGGCAGACGTATAAGTTGCTCTCTTCTTTTTTTTCAGCAAGCGGCGACAGGCAGTCGGCCGTTGACTTGGACAGCCGGCCCTTTCTTTCTCTTCTCTCTTTCTGTCCGACTCCACGCGGGGAGCCAGACCCTTCTTTCTTTTTTCTTTTTTCGATGGGGAGCCAGGCCTTGACTTTTCTAGCCTAGCCTGTACACGCGCAGCCGGCCTCCACCTCTTTTCATCAAGCCGGATGTTGACTTAGTCGGTCGGACTTCTTTTCCTTTGCACGAGCAGCCGGCCACAGCGGGCAGTCGGCCCTTTTTCTTTTTCTCCCAGACGGCCTCTCTCTTTTTCTTCTTTCTTTTCCGCAGTACTTTTTTTACTTTCTTTCTCTCTTTACATGAGCAGCAGGCAGGAGCCGGACGCGGCGCAAACCAGCTGCCGGGTCATGGCAGAAGCTGGCGGCCGGGTTGCGGGGGAGCCGGCGCGGGCGAAGCCGGCAGGCCGGGTTGCGGAGGAGCCGGCAGGCGGCGGAGCCGGCCGTCCGGGTTGCTGGCGGAGCAGCGGAAGCCGGCAGGCGATGGAGCCGGCCGTTCGGGTTGACATGGGAAGGCAGGCGGCGGGAGCCGGTCCGTCCGGGTTGGAGCCGCACGCGCGCGGACCTGGAGGCGCAGCACGAGGGAGCGGCCGGAGTGGCGGGGTGGCGCCAGCTCGTATGTGGAGCTGGCGCACGCCGGGTCGCGGAAGCGGAGGAGCGGGACGCCGGACGGGCCGAGTCGCGAAAGCCGGACGGCGCGGCGCGAGGCACAGCCGGCTGGAGAGCAAGCCGGCAGGCGGGAGCCAGCGCCGAGGGGGCCGGGTACGAGACACGGGCGAGCCGGCAGGCGGCCGGGTCGGCGGGACGGAGGAGCAACACGGACCGGCGGCCGGCGAGTGCAACGGGTACTTGGCGGAGCAGGCGGGGGCGCGGCGGCGCGAAGGCCGATCGGAGCGGCCAGCCAGCCCAGGCGCGTGGGCGAGCGCGAGGCGCCCGGAGCAAGGCACCAGGTTGGTGAAGGCGGCCCGGAGCGGGGCGGGAGCCGGGCGCAACGACCCAGCGCGTGGAAGCCGAGGCCGGGGGGAGGCGGCCAGGCGAGGAGGAGCCCGGATGGGGACACAGCAAGCCGCTGTGGCGCGGCCACGGCCGGGCAGGATTCTGACGGGGACGAAGCAAAACGCAGCAAGGCTGGCGTGGCCGGAGATGCACAAGGCATAGTGCAGTGTAGGCGCTAACAGGAAATCAAGCCGTTGTTTGAGTAGTGTATGGATGGTGTATGACCACGGTTGACTTGCATCTAGCTACCTTGCGTAGATGAAATATGGAGGAGCCAACGCGCGTTTCGGCCGGAACAAGGCGCAGTGCGGAGGGGAGCATGCACGAGCGGCATGTGGATGAACGCGGCCGACCGAAGCGAGGCCCGGCGCGGCGCGCGCGCGGACGGACGGCCGGCGTTGCGGTGGTGATGACGAAGAGGCCGACGGCGAGGACGCGCCACCCCTCGCGGCCGCTCCGGGGGCGGGTCGATGTCGAGCCCCGAGCGCTACCGAGAGACGGCGCGATGCCGCGGCGAGGCGATGAAGAAAAAAGTCCCGCCCGGATGCGAACACCAGCAGCGCGTAGCATAGTACCGCACCACGGTGGGCGCCAACTATCGTGGTATTCTCACGGGGGGCTTGCGAGTCGACAGATGCCACAAGGGCTTAGTGTGAGGGTAAGACTGCTACTGATAGGCCCGGGAGCGGGTATGCGAGTAGCACGCGGTGGTTTACCCAGCTTCGGAGCTCTCCGGAGAGATAATACTTCTACTGCTGCATGTCTGAGTGTATCTGGTACATCTGGTACAGAGTGCTCCTGGAGCTGTATCTGAGGTCAGTGCCATAGGCATTTGGCCTTGTATATGCATATGAGCACAAGTGTGTGTGGCCGCGTGTGCCTGAGCATGCATGCGTGAGTGTGTGTGAGTGTGAGTTCATCCCCTGGATGGATGATGTGCGCACCTTTATATAGGAGAGGGTAGCTTTAGGATGTAAGCTTGGTAGTGGGCATGGGTAAGGCATGGTGCATGTCATGCTTGTCTCCTGGGTCACTTCATGAAATAGTGCCCAGGGACGAGTGACACTGTACATGATGGCGTCGCGGTACGGTTGTCTTGTCTGTGGTATGGCCGTCTCGTCGGGTCTTGTCGGTGTCGGGTCGAGCTGCTGTCGGCAGCCGGCTAGTTGGCGCAGTCGGCAGCCGGCTGGGCAAAGCAGTCGGACGGGGAGCCGGTGGAGGCGGCCGGGCAGTCGGACTGAGGGGCTTTGCTAGCCCCGATGTCTTGAAATATCGTCTCACCGTCTTCGGGGTATCCGCGTCCAATTACTCCGACAGTGATCATTAGACAATTGCTGCTAAAAATGGTTTAAGTTCATGAATTGACCCTCCTCGTAAAGGATTAGCAATGCTTGGCCCCCTAGCTCATTTATTTTTCATGGCTCCGCCACTGCGCGCATCAGCGCACGTGTTCGCCCCCTCTCTCTAAATATCGATCTCGCACTTGTGCATTCCTTCATAGTCTCCCTCCACTCGGCCCCTCGCACCATCTTCTAGCCCCCCACCGGATTTTGCCACATGTACAATCTAGCAGACTCCATGGTTGAACTTAAGCATAATGCACAAACCTCAAAACAACAGTGGTTCTCTTTTGTTCTAGAATCTTCCGTATCATAACTGCCCAAACTTTTTTCTAGTTGAATTGCCATTATTTGTTTTTACTTTATGCTTTACAACGCACAATTCCATGAATCATAAAATAGATTAAGGGCTTCTTTGATTCAAAGGATTCTCAAAGGAATTTTGGAGGATTCTAATCATTAGGAATTTTTCCTATCTTGGTTGTTTGATTCATAGGATTGTAAACCATAGGAATTTTTCCATATGATTCATTTGCACTAGATTTCATAGGAAACATCCCATCCACTCAAACCTCTTTGAAAGAATTCTGTGTTTTTTCTATGCACAATCAAACACTCGTACAATCCTGTAGGATTCAAGACGACATTCCACTATAATCCCATGTTTTTCCTATTCCCGCGTTCTTAGCTTTTTTATAAAAACTAATTGATTTTGAATGAGATGAACTATAAGAATTAAACGAAGGGCTACATCAGGCATATATGACTCAGAGCTTACATGCTATAGTGTGGTATTTATTCATAATTTGGTTGCAAAATCTGATGCGTGCAATGCACGTGTACCTTACTAGTACTTCGAGTATGTGCAAAACACGTAAATTAGAATACCAATGGCACGCTACACAGTGTCTCTCTTACAGTTCATGAAGCCACGTGGCACATGTGTAGGCGTTGTCGCGACCTCCTTGCGTGGATTGATCACAGTGACGTGCTGCTGGTTCCAGAAGAATGTACTCGTCCTCCCTGAGCCATACTGGCGGTACATGCACGAAGCGAAGATGTGCACGCACGCCATGCACGCACTCATTCCTCGCACGCACACGCGGGTACACGGGCGGACGCAATTTTGTACCAAGATCCACCCCATGTGATAATTTGACGCGTGTAAAGTCGTTCACTTCATTGATGGTCAATTAATACAGCGCATGCAAATTGAGTGGACGTGAGGGCGGAAGAAAGACATTATTACTCCACTGCGCGCATGCGAGTAGTTAAATCATGGGTTGCTAGTAGTACTTCCATTGGTCTCCTTCGTATTTTGTGCCAATTTTTGACAGTAACATAATATTTACGCATTTGAGCAGTGTAGTACTTGAAATTTATGTTCCGCTAAACTCATCGGGAGCCGTTTCGGGCCTCGAAACCAAAACCATCAATTAATCTTTACCTTGTTCCCATCACATTCGAAAGCCTGCTCACACCTACTAGTAGTACGTACCAAACCTGAACGTGTTCCCACTATGCAGGTATTAGTACTAGTGCTAGTACTTAGGTTATAAAAAGGGGAACTACCTAACCGAAAATCACTCTACCTTTCCTCCTCATAAGTGCTTCTTCTTCGTCCGTCGTTGCCATGGCCGGTGAGCAGAGCTCTAGGTCGAGAACTACTCGTAACAAGGGAGCGGCAACCAAGGCTGCGGAAAAAAGAGGGCTCGCCGCCACGCAGAGACCTCGAAAGATCTCTCACGGGCAGGCGATGGCTCCATGGAGCGCCCTAGCCGCGGAGGCGAACATACTGAGCTGGCGGAGCTGGAGTCGTTATCCCTCGACGGCATGCTCGATCAGCTCAATAAGCACCTCAATGAGCAGAAGGAGTTCATCCAAGGCTTGATGGAGTTGCTGAAGGAGAGCCTCGACGACATGCCCGCTGAGCTCAATCAGTAGGGGGAGTTGACCGCCGGCTTGGTGATGGTGCTGAAGAAGAGCATTGCCCCGGAGAAGAAGGCGACCGGCGAAATCCTACGACTTCAGGAGGACAAGGCGAAGCTCTGCCACGAGATCGACCTGTTGAAGGAGAAGAACGCTGGCTAGAAGAAGCTGCATGAGAATAGTAGTTCCTCGATGAAGATGCTGCAGACCCTCGTCATGGAACAGAAGGAAGAGTTGGCGAAGCTCCGCATCGAGCACCCGGCTGCTCAAGGTACGTAATATGGCCGTGGAACAGATGATGAAGGCTCGCGTCGAGAAATGCCGCGTCATGGACACAATGATGAAGATGGCGGAGGAGACGCGCAAGGAGATGGAGGTCGTGGAGGCGATGAAGAAGCAGTTACGACTCCGCGGCGAATTAGATCATTTGGGGTGATAATCTTCCTTCTTCTTTTGCTCCTGTGTTTCATCTTTTGCTTCGGGTGTTTCGCCGCACGTGTCACGTTCTCTGCGAGGCATGAATAGAACAATGTTTTTTTGAGGGAATGAATAGAACAATGCTAACAATGAGATGACTAGCAAATTAGATCATTTTTTATCGCCATATGGCACTGGGCTGCCGTGTTTCGTGCTCCTCCGTCGCAGTACTACTCCAGTGGAAAACTTGAGTATACCGCACGGTTCTTTGCTCCTCCTCGATCAGGTCGTCGGCGCATTTATACGAGCAGTCAAATCACAAGGCCCCGCCTTCCAGCAGTAATGAGCCGTCAAATCACAAAGGCACTCGCTTCTCGTGAAACCGACCAAGCTAGACTGACCCGCCCTCTAGCCTTTTAAAAAATGTATACTTTTGTACAATAGTAGTATCGATGGATTGCGCCATGGAGCAAAACTTGAAATTAAAAAAAGGTGGTACATGTAGAGAGCGCTCGTCGCCAAATTATGCATATAGTACTATTAAAAAGGCTAGTCACAATAATGGTGTCCAGCACAACCCACCCCTCAAATAAAACTAAGAGGGTGCTTGGATATGTTTTAGTCCCATGACTAAAAGTAGTGGGACTAAAACATGCTAGCCTCACCCATGCTTGGATCCAAATACTAAAAAGGCTAAAATCAAGTTAATGAGCATTTATTATCCTCCAAACCCTCCAATCCAGAACTCGCCTGTGTTAAAGGAGAGGAGTTAAATGAGTAGAGAGAGGACTAATCCACATTTTAGTAGGGGTACCCCTGACTAAAAAAATTTAGTCTCAAGACTAGTTTTAGCCCCTCTTTAGTCAGGGGTGCTTGGAACTTTAGCCTCTTAAAGAGACTATTTTTAGTCAGACTAAAATAAGTCCCTTGGATCCAAGCACCCTCTAAGCATCCTGGAATTCTTTGACAAAACTAAGCACCCTGAAATTCTTTGACAACTAAACTGCTGGCTATATGATGTTGGCCATATATATTGTACGTATATAATGTGAAGAAACGAGTGGTAGTACTATACCAACTAAAAGATGAAATGTAAGAAATACTAGTATGTACGTACTGAAGAGTTAAAGTAACGAGAAGAAACATAACATAGTTCTGCTGGGGGCTCAGCACAACACACCCCTCAAATTAAATTAAGCACACCTGAAATTAAACTTTGCAACTATTCCGGTAGACACTGCATTAGAACCACCATGAGCAACGACACTGCCACCTTACTCGGAGTCCTCGTCCACGTCCTCGACTTCGTCCTTGTCCCTCTTCCTCTTGGCCGATACTTCTTTGCTTGAACCGCACACTTGGCTGTTGCTCTTCATCCAACCCTTGTAGATATTGAAGCAAAGGTAGCCATCCATTGCAGCGTAGTGGATGTGGTCTATATCTAGTACATTCCGCTGCCATGCATGACGATGAAACGTGTATGGAGGTTTCACCAGTTTACCGTACGAAGGATGAACCATGGCTCCTGCCAGGGTCAGCATTGAAGGCTGACGAGAGGGCACCAGCCGATTCTTCTGGAGGTCGAAGGGGTTGCTACAACGAGGCCTATCCGACCCAGGATTTCTTTGTCGTTACCAAAGTCTACAGTAACGAATTTGACTAGGTTGCTCCCGAGGAAGTCCTTAAAATCCTGGCACTCAACGTCGGCATGGCATATGTGGTAGACCAAGCATAAGTCATGCACGCAAACCTGGATCACGGCGGGCTTCTTCCTCTCTTCGTCCTTTAGATCCTTCTCTCGTCCCAGGACTGTGGTGTACTCAACATCTAGCCCAGCGACCCACTCATCATCTGAGTTTTCGAACATGCGTCTGAAGCGAGAAAGGCATCCTTTCACCGTCGCGGAAGAACGGGTGTAGATGACGTCGAACTCATCGCCGGTGATGGTTCTAACCTTGTACTCACCGCCGATCATGGAGATTTGGGACGCCATGGATTTGGGAGGAGGGTTAGGATTAGTGGAACTGCCGTAATGTGAATGGACGGGACGACTAGGAGCGAACCGCCGTAGTATTGAAGGACGTGCAGGGACGAGTAGGAGCGAACTGCCAGCGTGCGAACGGCAGGGTAGTGGCTTTCCATTCTCCCATGATACGGGCTTCCGAGAGCCCTTGGATCTGAGATCGAACGGTTGCATGGCGTGATTCTAGACCTATGGGTGAATATCCTATCCTGGAGGGTTATTCTGCAAATTTTTAGCAACTTAGCATGCGACCGTTTGATCTCAGATCCAAGGGCTGCCAGCAGCCCGTATCATGGTCGCGCCTACCACGACCGTTGCGTCGCTCGCGCGGTCGCGCCCTTGGAGATTTAACACGGTGCGTTAGGCTATCTGATGTTGGCATGTCATACATAGTCATCACTTAGTCACTCATACTACAACAAGGTTGGCTATAAGTGTATTTTTTGTTACTCCTCTCTATCTCTTTCTTCGTACTCAAGGAAGAAACGGTGCTAGTAAGCGCGTGTATTTATTGCATTTGCCAAGGAGTGACCTCTTCCAATGAAATGGTGTTGCTAAGTTTGCTTCATTTAATTAGCTATAGACTCAAAATTGTCTTTTCACCTAGGTACACGCGCTTAGCACCGTTTCTTCCTTGGGTCACCAAACTAGTCTCTCTCTTCTTGATTAACTTGCCACATCAGACTTTATGCCTATGTGGCAAGCTTAAGCACCTGTAGGAGCAAGTAAAAGTAAGTACAATAGTGTGCTTTACATGGCATTTTTGCATATGTGGAGGAAAGAGAGGCAAGGAAAAAGTGGAGAAGTGGGCTCTCATGCAAGAGCCAGCCTCTACTACATGGTGGAGCATTGGGAGAGGCACCTGTATGGAGGTGGTCAGGAATCGGGAGACTCACGCCGGCCGTAGCGCTGCAGTTAAAATGATAATGGCAAGTCAAATCACG
Organism: Triticum urartu; assembly: GCF_003073215.2. Classification (NCBI taxonomy): domain Eukaryota; kingdom Viridiplantae; phylum Streptophyta; class Magnoliopsida; order Poales; family Poaceae; genus Triticum; species Triticum urartu. The sequence continues at coordinate 23,090,712 of NC_053022.1, forward strand.
GGGCCCCACCTATCCAGCAGTAACTCGCTGTTAAATCACACATCCCTATGTTTGCAGCAGCCTACTCCCTCGTCTTCTCGCGTCTCTGACAAACAGACTAGGCGGAACTGCCCCGCCGCCTACCGCGCAGGAAAAGCCCCGCCCTCGACTTTTAAATAGTATACAGTATACTAATTTTGTATCCATGGATTACGCCCGCGCCATGGAGCAAAGCGTCTAGAAAACGGAGGAGAGACGGTGGTATTGCAATAGAGAAGAGGGAGAGGCGAGACGGTGGTTTTGGAATGGAGATGATGGAGAGGAGAGGAGGTGGTTTTGCAATGGAGAAGATCAGAAGAGGGAGAGGCGAGACAGTGGTTTTGGAATGGAGATGATGGAGAGGAGAGGAGGTGGTTTTGCAATGGAGAAGAGGGAGAGGAGCGTGCGGCAGCGATTTAGGATTGGATGAGAGGGCCGGCGCGCTGTGACTGGATCAAAATCAAAATCAATTTACCCTTTAATTAAGAAAGCGACCCCACATAACTTGTAACACCCCGGATGTAACTTTCCCAATTTGTACTCCAACTCTTGCCGTTTCCGGCGTTAAGTTATATTTATTTCCTCGGGTTCGGGTTTGTCTCCGTGTGTTGTTGTCGTTGTCATGCATCTCATATCATGTCATCATGTGCATTGCATTTGCATACGTGTTCGTCTCATGCATTCGAGCATTTTCCCCGTTGTCCGTTTTGCATTCCGGCGCTTCGTTCTCCTCCGGTGGTCATTTCTAGCTTTCTTTCGTGTGTGGGGATTAAACATTTCCGGATTGGACCGAGACTTGCCAAGCGGCCTTGGTTTACTACCGGTAGACCGCCTGTCAAGTTTCGTACCATTTGGACTTCGTTTGATACTCCAACGGTTAACCGAGGGACCGAAAAGGCCTCGTGTGTGTTGCAGCCCAACACCCCTCCAATTTGGCCCAAAACCCACCTAACTTCTCCATCATCTAGAGCGTTCGATCACGATCGCGTGGCCGAAAACCGCACCTCATTTGGACTCTCCTAGCTCCCTCTATGCTATAAATAGATCCCTCCACGAAATCCCGGGTCTCCTCCCTCCCCAAACCCTAGATCTCGTCATCGCGCGCCGCCGGACGTTTTCCCCGCCGACGGACACGTCCGACTCCGCCTCCGCCGCCACGTGGCGTCGCCGTTGGCCGCGCCCCGCGGGACCGCATCGCCGCACCGCCGGGCCCGGGAGGCCCAAGGCCGGCCCCCGCGAGCCGAGCCGAGCCTGCCTCGCCCGCCGCCTCCTCAGCCGCGCCCCGCCGCCTCCTTCGCCAGCCGCCGCCGCCAAGCCGCCATCGCCGCCGCGCTGCAGCCGCCAGACCTCGCCGCCCGGCGCCATCGTCGCCTCGCCGCCACCGCGAGCCACCGCCGCCGCCAACCCTGCAGGTCGTCCTCTCCGTCGCCGGCCACCACCACCCGAGCCCGGCCGGACCTCCCCGTCTCTCCTTCTTCTCCGGGAGCCAACTCCGGCGAGCCCCGAGCACTGTTCCGGCAGATCCGGCCGCGCCTCGGTTTCCGTGCAAACCCTAGATCTCGGGGTGATTTTTTGTCTAAGTCCTCGGAATTTTCAGTCCAAGTGCTCATGTTCATGGCTCTGTAACTTTGCATCCGTAGCTCCGATTCATGCATATAGCATATCAAAATGTTCATCTCAGAGAGTACATCATTTCATTCCATTGCATCATTTTCATTTGAGTTCATCTTGATGCCCGAAATGCTGTTAGAAGAGGGCTACTTGAGATAATTGTCAGATCTGCTACTCCGTTTAGCTTTTTGTCATTTTTGCCATGATTATTGTGTGCATGCTATGCCCATGAGTTCTACATGTGTTTTGTTAAGGGTTTTGTCATCTTTCCAGAGGTGCAACCCATGTATTTTTAGGATGTGTGTGGTGACTATGTGCAAGCTTGCAAAGTGGTGCACTTGCTAATTCTGTTTTCAGGGACTTAGCAATTCCACTAAGTCCTTGAGCTGTTTATCTCATGATGCCATATGTTCTGTTGTTTCCTAGTGATCCGTGCCTCTTTTGAGGATGATCAGTAAGGATGTTTTGTTAATCTTGTAGTGCTCTATCCATCCATGTCTTTGTTTGCAATTATGGAGCACCCTAGCTTGAGTCAATCGAGCTCTACTTTTGCTACTTTGTGAATCTGGGCAGATTGTCAACTTGTTTGCAATTTTGCCGATGATGTTGTAGTTGATCCGTGCATGCTATGCTATTGTTCTTGCCATGTCTAGCTTTGCATTTTGTGCCTTCTTGATGGGTGTATGCTTGTCTTGCCATGACTTGCTCGTAGTGAGTGCATCGAGCTCGTAAACATGCCTACTTGAGTTATTTCAGCATGTGTCAGTTTTTCACTAAGTCTGAAAACTGATTATGTTTTTGCTATGTTCACATGCTTGCAATTGTATTTTCTGATCCCTTTTGGCTCAAGGTCACTAAGGGACTTTTGTTAAGCTCTTTGAGTAGCTCCATGCCATGCTTTACTTTGCCATGTTCAGGTCCTGTAGCATGTAGTTTTGTTGCTCCGAAGAGGGCTACCTGATCTGAAATTCCAGACAAGTGTTAATTTCACTAAGTCTGAGATCTGTTTGCCATATGCATTTTTGCCATGCTTGTTTGAACCTGTTAATGGATGAATTGGCCGTAGCTCAGTGCTAGACTTTTGTTAAGCATCTTGAATGCATCCCTGCCATGTATTTTGTTGTCATATTTGGGTGCTGTAGCATGTTCATCTCATTGCATTTAGATGCCTACTTGCTGTAAATCGCAGACCGGTGTCATTTTTGAATCGCTTGCCATTTCCAAACCGTAACTCCGATTCCGGCGTTCTTTATATCGTTTTCAAGCGATTTCATCTCATATTTCCAGTGGCACACTTGGATTTCCAAGTTGAGGCCAGGTTCATGCATTTCCTGTCATATCTTGCATTTTGCATCCCGCATCGCATCCCGCATAGCATATCATCTTTGCATCGTGTTGTTTGAGTTTGCACGTGGTTGATTGTATCCTTGTTGCTTGTTTGTCTTGTTTGGGTAGAGCCGGGAGACGAGTTCGCTAACGAGGAGCCCGTTGAGTTTGCTTTCGAGGATCCAGTCAACTCTGACAACTGTGCAGGCAAGATGATCATACCCTCGAAATCACTACTATCTTTGCTATGCTAGTTTGCTCGCTCTTTTGCTATGCCAATGCTACGATGCCTACCACTTGCTTTCAAGCTTCCCAAATTGCCATGTCAAACCTCTAACCCACCATGTCCTAGCAAACCGTTGATTGGCTATGTTACCGCTTTGCTCAGCCCCTCTTATAGCGTTGCTAGTTGCAGGTGAAGATTGAGGCCGTTCCTTGTTGGAACATTTATTTACTTGTTGGGATATCATTATATTATCTTGTTATCTTAATGCATCTATATACTTGGTAAAGGGTGGAAGGCTCGGCCTCTCGCCTAGTGTTTTGTTCCACTCTTGCCGCCCTAGTTTCCGTCATATCGGTGTTATGTTCCCGGATTTTTGCGTTCCTTACGCGGTTGGGTTATAATGGGAACCCCTTGATAGTTTCGCCTTGATTAAAGCTTTTCCAGCAATGCCCAACCTTGGTCTTACCATTTGCCACCTAGCCTCTTTTTCCCTTGGGTTTCCGGAGCCCAGGGTCATCTTATTTTAAACCCCCCCGGGCCAGTGCTCCTCTGAGTGTTGGTCCAAACTAGAGTCCTGTGCAGCGCCCCCTCGGGGAAACTCGAGGTTTGGTTTTAGTTGTATGGAGCGCTCATCTGAGTGTGCCCTGAGAAAGAGATATGTGCAGCTCCTATCGGGATTTGTCGGCACATTCGGGCGGTGTTGCTGGTCTTGTTTTAACCTGTCGAAGTGTCTTGAGTAACCGAGATACCGAGTCTGATCGGAACGTCTTGGGAGGAGGTCTATTCCTTCGTTGACCGTGAGAGCTTGTCATGGGCTAAGTTGGGACTCCCCTGCAGGGATTTGAACTTTCGAAAGCCGTGCCCGCGGTTATGGGCAGATGGGAATTTGTTAATGTCCGGTTGTAGATAACTTGAACCTTAACTTAATTAAAATGAATCAACTGAGTGTGTTACCGTGATGGCCTCTTCTCGGCGGAGTCCGGGAAGTGGACACGGTGTTGGAGTAATGTTTGCGCAGGTTTTCCTCTAGTTTCTTCGCTCGTGCTTTGCCTCCCTCTTCTCGCTCTCTTTTGCGAATAAGTTAGCCACCATACTTGCTAGTCGCTTGCTGCAGCTCCACTCATATTTTACCTTGCCTTACCTATAAGCTTAAATAGTCTTGATCGCGAGGGTGCGAGATTGCTGAGTCCCTGTGGCTCACAGATTACCTATTACACCAGATGCAGGGCCTGATGATTCCGCTCCAGGAGACGCGTATGAGCTCAAGTGGGAGTTCGACGAAGACTCTCAACGTTACTATGTTTCCTTTCCTGATGATCAGTAGTGGTGCCCAGTTGGGGGTGATCGGGACCGTGTCGCATGTTGGGTTATCTTTTATTTTGGCGCCGTAGTCGGGCCATGAGTGTTTGGATGATGTAATGTTATTTATGTACTTGATTGACGTGGCGAGTGTAAGCCAACTATGTTATCTCCCCTTTATTATTTATATTACATGGGATGTTGTGAAGATTGCCTAACTTGCGACATATGCCTTCAATGCGATTATGCCTCTAAGTCGTGCCTCGACACGTGGGAGATATAGTCGCATCGAGGGTGTTACAAGTTGGTAATCAGAGCCTTCCCCGACCTTAGGAGCCCCATTGCTTGATCGTTTTTAGCGGCCGAGTTGTGTCTAGAAAAATGTTTTGAGTCATTTAGGAATTATATATCGGAGAGTTTAGGAATTCTTTTTACTTCCCAGTCTCCTCATCGCTCTGGTAAGGCATCCTGACGTAGAGTTTTGACTCTTCTCTTCTCAAATTTCACTAAAAAAAATTTAGGATCACGCGGGTATCTTGGAATCGTTCCTGATGGTTTTATGATGAGAACATTGTCTTGGTGCCTCCTGTCAGGGGTTTAGTGGAAGTGTCCCGGGGAGTTGAGCTCTGAGGTGTTGTCATCATAATTTTATCGTTGCAGTTCTGGAATACCTGAGTTTAGTACGCCGACATCGAAAATCTCTTTTATGCAGTTCGTTGGTGAGATAACCTCGACGCCACCCAGTACTGGGGCGGGAGTTCGGGAGTATCGCCATAACTTGTATAACGGATGCTTTTCGAAGGTTGAGGTAGATGGTTTCCGAAGGTTTCTTGGTTATGTGTTGAAGGATGGATACAGCTGGATGTAGGATTTGCTAGTTTGGGTGAGATATTATGCTTCCCCTGTATCCCCAACACCTGATTGCATAACCGGAAAAGGTTCGGGAGTTTCATAGGTGGGAATTCTAGTAGCTCTAGTTCTTCTTCCACGGATATTGGTTTGAGATTGGGATTTCTTACCGATTATTCGTTCTTGATCGTACCTTGTTGATTTATTTCTCTACCTTAATTCTACGTGGCTTCTCAATTTATGGATATGTGACCATTTCAAGAGGAATGCATTCGTTCATTTTGTTCGGATGTGAAGACTATATGTTGCAATTTTCATTCCGTTGGATTCAGCTTCAATATTGTCTATCAATGTGCTAATGGTGGTCAACCTCTTCAGGATGGCTCCTCCAACGCGCACGACTCCGAATCCTGATCCGCCACCACCTCCACCTCCTCCAGAGCATGGCAAGCTGTGATGGCCGCAACCAATGCAAACACACAGTTGATCATGCAAATTCTTCAAGAGCGCAATCAAGGCAGTCAAGGGAATCAAGGCAGCAATCAGAGTCACTTTGCTACACTCAACCAGTTCCTTGCTAACGGGCCAAAGACTTTCAGCAATTGTGTTGAGGCAACCGATGCTGACGATTGGCTTGTGGATCTGTAAGCATTTCGAGTGCAGTAACGTCAGGCCTGAGGACTTTGTCAAGTTCGCTTCCTTCCAACTCAAAGATCAAGCTGCAGAATGGTTCCAGCAGTACAAGGACTCCAGAGGTGGACGTGTTATCACTTGGGATGATCTCTTCTTCTGATTTCCGAGCTCATCATATTCCCCAGAGCGTGGTTGAAAGCAAGCGTGAGGAATTCCGCAATCTGAAGCAAGGCTCTTTGTCTGTCTATGACTACAACAAGTTGTTCCAGAAGCTCGCCCGCTTTGCCAAGCAGGACGTCCCTGATGAGAAGAGCATGATATACCAGTTCAGGGGTGGTCTCAGAGAAGATATCCAGCTCGCTCTTGTTCTCTTTGAGCCCTTGAGGTACGATGAGTTCTACAACATGGCACTGAAGCAAGAGGCTGCTCAGTTGAGGTGTGATGCTTCCAAGAAGCGAGTCAGAGATGTTACTCCTTCTTCCTCTACTCAAGTGGCCAAGCAGCAGAAGTATTGGCTTCCTCCTCCTCCGTTCCGTCAGCCGTATCAGCAGAAGAGTCAAAGGTGGCAGTGGTTCTTCCCACCCACCCAACCCTGGCTTTCAGAACAAGACTTCGTCTCAAGCTCCAAGATCGAGTGCTCCGTATCACCGTCCGCTTTCAGAGGTCACGTGCAACAAGTGCCAACAGAAGGGTCACTATGCCAACAAGTGTTTCAACCAGAGGCGTCTTCCTCCTCCTCCTCCTGTCAGATCGGCAAGTACAGCTGTGGTCAAGCATAACCCCAAGTTCGCCAAGGTCAATATGGTGAATGCAGCTCAGGCAGAGGACTCACCAGATGTCATCATGGGTAACCTTCCTGTTAATGATATTCCTGCAAAAGTTCTTTTTGACACGGGTGCATCGCATTGCTTCATTTCCAAACCTTTTGCATCAAAGTATGAGTGTGATTATCAGTATCTGCAAAGTTCCTTGCAAATTGTGTCACCGGGCAAGCAGATGACAGCTAACACCTGCGTCTCGGAGGTTACTATCACATTGGGTGACTACAAGTTCCTTTCTTCCCCAATTGTTCTTGGTAACTCGGATATTGATCTTATTCTCGGAATGGATTGGCTTTCTAAGCACAAGGCACATCTTGATTGTGCTGCCAGGCAGATTCAATTGACTCATTCGTCTGAGGATGTAATTGTCTTTGCCGCTCGGGATAATACAATCCGTCTGTTTTCTCTCAATGAGAAGGGTGAATTGGATGCCATCTCTCAAATTCCAGTCGTTTGCGAATATCAAGACGTCTTTCCAGAAGAGCTCCCAGGAATGCCTCCGCACCGGCCAGTTGAATTTGTTATTGATCTTGAGCCTGGCACGGAACTTGTGTGCAAACGTCCTTACAAGCTCGGACCTGAAGAGTTGAAGGAGCTGAAGAAGCAACTCGATATTCAAGAGAAAATGGGTCTTATCCGGCCTAGTTCTTCTCCGTGGGGTTGTGGTGTTCTTTTTGTGAAGAAGAAGGATGGAACGGACCGACTTTGTGTTGATTACCGTCCAGTGAACAAGAAGACCATCAAGAACAAATACCCACTTCCCAACATCAATGAGATGTTCGAACAACTCAAAGGTGCCCAAGTATTCTCCAAGCTTGATCTCCGTATGGGCTATCATCAGATTCGAATCCGTGAGCAAGATATTCCCAAGACGGCTTTCAGGACAGGCTTTGGTTCATATGAATACACTGTCATGTCTTTTGGCCTCGTCAACGCTCCTCCGACGTTCTCTCGCATGATGAACTTCATCTTCAACGCCTACACCAATGACTTCGTTTTGGTCTACCTCGACGACATTCTGGTTTTCTCACAAGAACAAGGAAGATCATGCCAAGCACTTGCGTTTGGTGCTCGATAAGCTCAGGGAACATCAGTTCTACGCCAAGTTCTCCAAGTGTGAATTTTGGCTCGATGAGGTTCTTTATCTTGGTCATATCATCTCTGCCAAGGGCATTGCCGTGAATCCTGAGAAGGTGTCTGCAATTGTGAATTGGGAACCTCCTCAGAACGTGAAGCAACTCCGTAGCTTCCTCGGTCTCGCAAGCTATTGCCGAAGATGTTGAAAACTTTTCTAAGATCGCGAAGCTCTCTCTAATCTTCTCCAGAAGCACGTCAAGTACGTTTGGTCTCCGGAGTGTGACATTGCTTTCAACACTTTGAAAGAGAAATTGATCACTGCTCCAGTTCTGACTCCGCCTGATGAATCCAAGCCGTACGAGGTCTTTTGTGATGCCTCTCTCCAAGGTCTTGGCACAGTATTGATGCAAGAGAAGAAAGTTGTTGCTTATACATCTCGCCAGTTGAAGCCTAATGAGAAGAACTACCCCACTCATGATCTCGAGTTGGCGGCAGTTGTGCATGCTCTTTTGACTTGGAGACATCTTCTATTGGGAAGAAAAGTGGACATTTTCACTGATCACAAGAGTCTCAAGTACATCTTCACTCAGCCTAATCTCAACCTCAGGCAAACTCGATGGGTCGAAATGATTCAAGAGTATAATCGAGTATTGAGTATACTCCAGGCAAGGCCAATGTGATTGCTGACGCTTTGAGCAGGAAAGCTTACTGCAACAGTCTGATTCTCAAGCCTTATCAACCCGAGCTTTGTGAAGCTTTCCGCAAACTTAATCTGCAAGTTGTTCCTCAAGGTTTCCTCGCCAACCTTCAAGTCTCTCCTACCTTAGAAGACCAGATTCGCCAAGCCCAGCTTCTTGATGCTATGGTGAAAAAGGTGAAGATTGGGATTGCCAAGAGTCAGTCCAAGTACAAGTGCTACCGCCTTGATGACAAGGACACTCTCTTCTTCGAGGATCGTATTGTTGTCCCAAAGGTGACCTCCGTAAAGTGATCATGAACGAGGCTCACAATTCTCTCCTCTCCATCCACCCTGGGAGCACGAAGATGTATCAGGACCTCAAGCAAGCTTATTGGTGGACTCGAATGAAGCGCGAGATCGCTCAATTCGTGAATGAATGTGATGTCTGCAGAAGAGTGAAGGCAGAACACCAAAGGCCAGCAGGTCTCCTCCAACCTCTTGCCATTCCAGAATGGAAGTTTGACCACATTGAAATGGACTTCGTGACTGGGTTTCCAAAGTCCAAGCGTGGCAATGATGCTATATTCGTTGTCATCGACAAACTCACCAAAGTGGCTCACTTTCTGCCTATCAAAGAGTCGATCACTGCAGCTCAATTGGCGGAACTCTATACCTCTCATATTGTCTCTCTGCACGGTATTCCACAGGTGATCTCTTCAGACCATGGCAGCATCTTTACCTCTAAGTTTTGGGATTCTTTTCAGAAGGCCATGGGCACGAACATCCGCTTCAGCACAGCTTTCCATCCTCAAACATAGCGGTCAAGTCGAGCGTGTCAACCAGATTCTTGAAGATATGCTCAGGGCTTGTGCGATCTCCTTCGGCATGAAGTGGGAGGATTGTCTTCTTATGCTGAATTCTCCTACAACAACAATGTTTTCAAGCAAGTTCGGGCAAGGCCCCATTCGAAATTCTGTATGGCAGGAAGTGCCGTACCCCTCTCAACTGGTCTGAAACCGGTGAACGTCAGCTTTTGGGTAATGACTTAATCACAGAAGCAGAAGAAATGTGCAAAGTCATTCGAGATAACCTCAAAGCAGCCAATCCCGCCAGAAGCTACTAATGATAGTAAGCAACCGTGATTTGGCTTCGAGATCGGAGATCATGTTTACCTCCGTGTCTCTCCTATGAAAGGTACTCGTCGCTTCGGTATCAAAGGGAAGCTTGCCCCTAAGATACGTGGGACCTTTCAAGATGTCAGCAAGAGAGGCGACCTCGCCTATCAACTCGAGCTCCTTCAAACTTTGGCAAATGTTCATGATGTTCCATGTCTCTCAGCCTTCGAAAGTGCTTCAAGACTCCTGACCGCACCGTCATCTTCGAGGACATTGAGATCCAAGAAGATCTCTCTTATCGTGAGCACCCAGTTGCTATTCTTGAAGAGACTGAACGCAGACTCGCAACAAGTCAATCAAATTTCTCAAAGTCAAGTGGTCACACCATTCCGACCGTGAAGCTACCTGGGAACGCGAGGATCACCTCCGTTCTGAGTACCCGGCGTTCTTTCAGTCCTAGATCTCGGGACGAGATCCTTTCGTAGTGGTGGAGTGTTGTAACACCCCGGATGTAACTTTCCCAATTTGTACTCCAACTCTTGCCGTTTCCGGCGTTAAGTTATATTTATTTCTCGGGTTCGGGTTTTGTCTCCGTGTGTTGTTGTCGTTGTCATGCATCTCATATCATGTCATCATGTGCATTGCATTTGCATACGTGTTCGTCTCATGCATTCGAGCATTTTCCCCGTTGTCCGTTTTGCATTCCGGCGCTTCGTTCTCCTCCGGTGATCATTTCTAGCTTTCTTTCGTGTGTGGGGATTAAACATTTCCGGATTGGACCGAGACTTGCCAAGCGGCCTTGGTTTACTACCGGTAGACCGCCTGTCAAGTTTCGTATCATTTGGACTTCGTTTGATACTCCAACGGTTAACCGAGGGACCGAAAAGGCCTCATGTGTGTTGCAGCCCAACACCCCTCCAATTTGGCCCAAAACCCACCAAACTTCTGCTCCATCATCTAGAGCGTTCGATCACGATCGCGTGGCCGAAAACCGCACCTCATTTGGACTCTCCTAGCTCCCTCTATGCCTATATATAGACCCCTCCTTCAAATTCGCGGTTCCACTCTTCCCCCTAACCCTAGATCCATCCACCGCCGCCGCCGGACGTGTCCGGGACGGACCGGACGCGTCCGCTCCGCCGCGCCCAGCCTCTCCCGCGCCGCCACGTGGCCACAGCCGCCGTCCCCCGCCGCGGCCCGCCCCGCGCCGCACGGGCCCGCCCGCCGCCCCGCCGCGCGGCCCGCCGCCCAGGCCCGCCCCGAGCCGCCGCGCCGCCACCTCCCGGCCCACGCGCCGCCGCCTCCCGGCTGCCGCCTCGCGTCGCCGCCGCCGCCGCCCCGCGCCGCCGCCGGCCCCGGCCCGGCCTCTCCTCTCCACTCCGGTGATGTTGGGGACGAACTCCAGCGTGAACAGTGCGCGCCGGCCCTGCCTCGGATTCCGCACCGGTCAAACCCTAGATCTAGGGTTGTTTTTTACAAAGTCCCTGATATTCTCAGTCCATATGCACATGTTCATAGCCCCGTAACTTTGCATCTGTAGCTCTGATTCATGCATATAGCATATCAAAATGTTCATCTCAGAGAGTACATCATTTCATTCCATTGCATCATTTTCATTTGAGCTCATCTTGATGCCCGAAATGCTGTTAGAAGAGGGCTACTTGAGTTAATTGTCAGATCTGCTACTCCGTTTAGCTCTTTTGTCATTTTTGCCATGATTAATGTGTGCATGCTATGCCCATGAGTTCTACATGTGTTTTGTTAAGGGTTTTGTCATCTCTCCAGAGGTGCAACCCATGTATTTTTAGGATGTGTGTGGTGCCTTGTGCAAGCTTGCAAAGTGGTGCACTTGCTAAGTCTGTTTTCAGGGACTTAGTGATTTTGTTAAGCATCTTGTTTGAACCTGTTAATGGATGAATTGGCCGTAGCTCAGTGCTAGACTTTTGTTAAGCATCTTGTATGCATTCCTGCCATGTATTTTTTTGTCTTGTTTGGGTGCTGTAGCATGTTCATCTCACTGCATTTAGATGCCTACTTGCTGTAAATCACAGACCGGTGTCATTTTTGGATCGCTTGCCATTTCCAAACCGTAACTCCGATTCCGGCGTTCTTTATATCGTTTTCAAGCGATTTCATCTCATCTTTCCAGTGGCACACTTGGATTTCCATGTTGAGGCCAGGTTCATGTATTTCCTGTCATATCTTGCATTTTGCATCCCGCATCGCATCCGCATAGCATATCATCATTTCATCATATTGCTTGGTCTTGCACGTGGTTGATTGTATCCTTGTTGCTTGTTTGTCTTGTTTGGGTAGAGCCGGGAGACGAGTTCGCTAACGAGGAGCCCGTTGAGTTTGCTTTCGAGGATCCAGTCAACTCTGACAACTGTGCAGGCAAGATGATCATACCCTCGAAATCACTACTATCTTTGCTATGCTAGTTTGCTCGCTCTTTTGCTATGCCATTGCTACGATGCCTACCACTTGCTTGCAAGCCTCCCAAATTGCCATGTCAAACCTCTAACCCACCATGTCCTAGCAAACCGTTGATTGGCTATGTTACCGCTTTGCTCAGCCCCTCTTATAGCGTTGCTAGTTGCAGGTGAAGTTGGAGGCCGTTCCTTGTTGGAACATCTTTTATTTACTTGTTGGGATATCATTATATTGCTATGTTATCTTAATGCATCTATATACTTGGTAAAGGGTGGAAGGCTCGGCCTCTCGCCTAGTGTTTTGTTCCACTCTTGCCGCCCTAGTTTCCGTCATATCGGTGTTATGTTCCCGGATTTTGCGTTCCTTACGCGGTTGGGTTATAATGGGAACCCCTTGATAGTTCGCCTTGATTAAAGCTTTTCCAGCAATGCCCAACCTTGGTCTTACCATTTGCCACCTAGCCTCTTTTTCCCTCGGGTTTCCGGAGCCCGCGGGTCATCTTATTTTAAACCCCCCCGGGCCAGTGCTCCTCTGAGTGTTGGTCCAAACTAGAGTCCTGTGCAGCGCCCCCTCGGGGAAACTCGAGGTTTGGTTTTAGTTGTATGGAGCGCTCATCTGAGTGTGCCCTGAGAAAGAGATATGTGCAGCTCCTATCGGGATTTGTCGGCACATTCGGGCGGTGTTGCTGGTCTTGTTTTAACCTGTCGAAGTGTCTTGAGTTACCGAGATACCGAGTCTGATCGGAACGTCTTGGGAGGAGGTCTATTCCTTCGTTGACCGTGAGAGCTTGTCATGGGCTAAGTTGGGACTCCCCTGCAGGGATTGAACTTTCGAAAGCCGTGCCCGCGGTTATGGGCAGATGGGAATTTGTTAATGTCCGGTTGTAGATAACTTGAACCTTAATTTAATTAAAATGAATCAACTGAGTGTGTTACCGTGATGGCCTCTTCTCGGCGGAGTCCGGGAAGTGGACACGGTGTTGGAGTAATGCTTGCGCAGGTTGTTCTCTAGTTTCTCGCTCGCGCTTTGCCTCCTCTTCTCGCTCTCTTTTGCGAATAAGTTAGCCACCATTATGCTAGTCGCTTGCTGCAGCTCCACTATATTTACCTTGCCTTACCTATAAGCTTAAATAGTCTTGATCGCGAGGGTGCGAGATTGCTGAGTCCCTATGGCTCACAGATTACTATTACACCAGATGCAGGGCCTGATGATTCCGCTCCAGGAGACGCGTATGAGCTCAAGTGGGAGTTCGACGAAGACTCTCAATGTTACTATGTTTCCTTACCCGATGATCAGTAGTGGTGCCCAGTTGGGGGTGAACGGGACCGTTGTCGCATGTTGGGTTCTCTTTTATTTTGGCGCCGTAGTCGGGCCATGAGTGTTTGGATGATGTAATGTTATTTATGTACTTGATTGACGTGGCGAGTGTAAGCCAACTATTGCTATCTCCCTTTTATTATTTATATATTACATGGGATGTTGTGAAGATTGCCTAACTTGCGACATATGCCTTCAATGCGATTATGTCTCTAAGTCGTGCCTCGACACGTGGGAGCTATAGTCGCATCGAGGGTGTTACATGGATGGAGATCTGCGAGCAAAAAAAAGCACGTCGAAAACAGAGTGAAGTTCAAGTAGACATGCTGAGAAGTTCAAGTTCTTCACGCGGTGCATTTTTGAAGAATCTGTTTCGTGATAGAGGCAGAACGAATGATCCTGCCGTTTTCGAAATTACTTGAAATCGGCTAGGAATCGGAGAAAACCATCAACATGAAAAAGTTTCGCATTTTCCGTAGCTTTTCAACGGTATATTATTTGCCTCATTCCGATAAAGTTTGTAGAAATTACTGCAAAAATACATTTTCGGCCATTTTCAAAATTGACTTAAAACCATCAGGAATTAGGAGAAACAATACATACAAAAAAGTTTCGCATTTCCTCAAGCTTTCCAACGCCGTATCATTTGATGCATTCGGACTTACGGTTAAAACATTAGCTTGAAAATACGAACTCGGTGGAACTTGCCTCGTTTTCTAAATTACTTTTAAACCGTCCAAAATTAGAAAAAAATTAAACATGAAAAAGTGGCGCATTTTCATAAGCTTTCCAACGCCATATCATTTGCCTCAATTGGATTAGCCATTTAGAAATGGCATCGAAAATACCAACTCGGTTGTTCGGTTTGCGAAATTTTACGATTTTCCAAATTACGCTTTAACCATAGGTAATTAGAGAAAACTTTCTATATGTGGAAGGAGCGTTTTTGTAGCAGCTTTCCAACGCCATATTATTTGTCTCATTCCGATAAACGGTTTAGAAAATGCGATCGAAAATACGATTCACGTTTTTTGTATGAAGAAAAAACGGTTTTCAAAACTGCTCTTAAACCGCTTACATCTCTACACCTATAAAAATGCCAGTTGGTGGTGATGGTGTGCCTGCCTTAGGGTCATCTGCACCGTCCGATGTGGAATATAAGGATGAGAATGACCCAAGGCATATAACTTGCAGTTTTTGCAAAAACACCCTGTGCATCTGACATAATTTTGTAGAAGGCATCTGAAACACAACAAGAATATTCTGGAGGTTTCTACTTCTCTCCCGAAACAAACGCGTCTTCGAGAAGGAGCTAAAAGAAAGTTTTCAAGGACCCCTCCCCAATTCCTCGCCGCAGGTCCCTCCACTCTCTGCCCCGGCGACCGCCGAAGTTTAATTGGGCGAGGGCTTCGCCTCTTGTACAGCCGTAGACCGTAGTTGTAGTTGGGGTTTCCATAAATCTGATTTGGCTTTGAGCTTTGCCCAATGTCTCTCCTTCTAGATCTTGCCGTGCAAGCTATCGGAGTAGGAGAAATGGTGGAACTACCGGGAAGGATGTCCGTGCTTCTAGGCATGCGCTCCCGACCAGGCCGCCGCTGCCAAGGTCAATGAGCTGTGGGCGCTCCAGGCCGCTCTCTGCTAGCGCAGCTTGCCCAATGACTGTGCCGATGTGTACGCCAAGTCGCCAACATCCACCTTCCGCCGGCTGCGTCCCTTGTGCGCTCACGGACAGTAGTGGGGTCCCCTGCAGACGAGGACTACACCACAAGCTCTGAACTGTATAAGTTACCTTGACTAGGCTGCACGCCACAATTTTTGGCTTCCAGGGATACGCCCTGTCGTGTTGGTCGCAGCGCAATCACGCTGGCACTGTTGGGTTTCGTAGTAATTTCAAAAAAAATCCTACGCACACGCAAGATCATGGTGATGCATAGCAACAAGAGGGGAGAGTGTGATCTACGTACCCTTGTTAGATCGACAACGGAAGCTTAGCACAACGCGGTTGATGTAGTCGTACGTCTTCACGGCCCGACCGATCAAGCACCGAAACTACGGCACCTCCGAGTTTTAGCACACGTTCAGCTCGACGACGATCCCCGGACTCTGATCCAGCAAAGTGTCGGGGAAGAGTTCCGTCAGCACGACGGTGTGGTGATGATCTTGATGTTCTACCGTCGCAGGGATTCGCCTAAGCACCGCTACAATATTATCGAGGATTATGGTGGAAGGGGGCACCACACACGGCTAAGAAAACGATCACGTGGATCAACTTGTGTGTTCTAGGGGTGCCTCCTGCCCCCGTATATAAAGGAGCAAGGGAAGGAGGCCGGCCGGCCCTATTGGCGCGCCAAGGAGGAGTCCTCTCCTAGTAGGAGTAGGACTCCTACTAGGAGGGGGAAAGGAAGTGGGGAGGGAGAAGGAAAGGGGGGCGCCCCCCCCTCTCCTAGTCCAATTCGGACCAGGTGGGGAGGAGGCGCGCGGCCCACCTCTGGCTGCCCCTCTCTCTGTCCACTAAGGCCCATATGGCCATACTTCTCTCGGGGGTTCCGGTAAACCCTCCGGCTCTCCGGTTTTCCCGAAATCACCCGGAACACTCGGTGTCCGAATATAGCCGTCCAATATATCCAATCTTTATGTCTCGACCATTTCGAGACTCCTCGTCATGTCCGTGATCACATCCGGGACTCCGAACAAAACTTCGGTACATCAAAACTCATAAACTCATAATATAACTGTCGTCGAAACCTTAAGCGTGCGGACCCTACGGGTTCGAGAACAATGTAGACATGACCGAGACACGTCTCCGGTCAATAACCAATAGCGGAACCTGGATGCTCATATTGGCTCCTACATATTCTAACGAAGATCTTTATCGGTCAGACCGCATAACAACATACGTTGTTCCCTTTGTCATCGGTATGTTACTTGCCCGAGATTCGATCGTCGGTATCTCAATACCTAGTTCAATCTCGTTACCGGCAAGTCTCTTTACTCGTTCCGTAATACATCATCTCGCAACTAACTCATTAGTTGCAATGCTTGCAAGGCTTATGTGATGTGCATTACCGAGAGGGCCCAAAGATACCTCTCCGACAATCGGAGTGACAAATCCTAATCTCGAAATACGCCAACCCAACATGTACCTTTGGGAGACACCTGTAGAGCACCTTTATAATCACCCAGTTACGTTGTGACGTTTGGTAGCACACAAAGTGTTCCTCCGGCAAACGGGAGTTGCATAATCTCATAGTCATAGGAACATGTATAAGTCATGAAGAAAGCAATAGCAACATACTAAACGATCGGGTGCTAAGCTAATGGAATGGGTCATGTCAATCAGATCATTCACCTAATGATGTGATCCCGTTAATCAAATAACAACTCTTTGTCCATGGTTAGGAAACATAACCATCTTTGATTAACGAGCTAGTCTAGTAGAGGCATACTAGTGACACTCTGTTTGTCTATGTATTCACACATGTATTATGTTTCCGGTTAATACAATTCTAGCATGAATAATAACATTTATCATGATATAAAGGAAATAAATAATAACTTTATTATTGCCTCTAGGCATATTTCCTTCAGTCTCCCACTTGCACTAGAGTCAATAATCTAGATCACATCACCATGTGATTAACATCGATAGTTCACATCATCATGTGATTAACACCCACAGTTCACATAGCCATGTGACCAACACCCAAAGGGTTTACTAGATTAAGTAATCTAGTTCACATCGCTATGTGATTAACACCCAAAGAGTACTAAGGTGTGATCATGTTTTGCTTGTGAGAGAATCTTAGTAAACTGGTCTGCCACATTCAGATCCGCACGTATTTTGCAAATTTATATGTCAACAATGCTCTGCATGGAGATACTCTAGCTAATTGCTCCCACTTTCAATATGTATCCAGATTGAGACTTAGAGTCATCTGGATCAGTGTCAAAAACTTGCATCGACGTAACCCTTTACGACGAACCTTTTGTCACCTCCGTAATCGAGAAACATGTCCTTATTCCAGTAAGGGTAATTTTGACCGCTGTCCATTGATCTACTCCTAGATCACTATTGTACTCCCACGTTTAACACAGTGTAGGGTATACAATAGATCTGGTACACAGCATGGCATACTTTATAGAACCTATGGCTGAGGCATAGGGAATGACTTTCATTCTCTTTCTATCTTCTGCCATGGTCGGGCTTTGAGTCTTACTCAATTTCACACCTTGCAACACAGGCAAGAACTCTTTCTTTGACTGTTCCATTTTGAACTACTTCAAAATCTTGTCAAGGTATGTACTCATTGAAAAACTTATCAAGCGTCTTGATCTATCTCTATAGATCTTGATGCTCAATATGTAAGCAGCTTCACCGAGGTCTTTCTTTGAAAAACTTCTTTCAAAAACACTCCTTTATGCTTTGCAGAATAATTCTACATTATTTCCGATCAACAATATGTCATTCACATATACTTATCAGAAATGCTGTAGTGCTCCCACTCACTTTCTTGTAAATACAGGCTTCACTAAGTCTGTATAAAACTATATGCTTTGATCAACTTATCAAAGCGTATATTCCAACTCCGAGATGCTTGCACCAGTCCATAGATGGATCACTGGAGCTTGCATATTTTGTTAACACCTTTAGGATTGACAAAACCTTCTGGTTGCATCATATACAACTCTTCTTTAATAAATCCATTAAGGAATGCAGTTTTGTTTATCCATTTGCCAGATTCCATAAAATGCGGCAATTGCTAACATGATTCGGACAGACTTAAGCATAGATACGAGTGAGAAACTCTCATCGTAGTCAACACCTTGAATTTGTCGAAATCCTTATGCGACAATTCTAGCTTTGTAGATAGTAACACTACTATCAGCGTCTGTCTTCCTCTTGAAGATCAATTTAATCTCAATGGCTTGCCGATCATCAGGCAAGTCAATCAAAGTCCATACTTTGTTCTCATACATGGATCTCATCTCAGATTTCATGGCCTCAAGCCATTTCGCGGAATCTGGGCTCATCATTGCTTCCTCATAGTTCGCAAGTTCGTCATGGTCTAGCAACATGACTTCCAGATTAGGATTACCGTACCACTCTGGTGCGGATCTCACTCTGGTTTGCCAACGAGATTCGGTAGTAACTTGATCTGAAGTTACATGATCATCATCATTAGCTTCCTCACTAATTGGTGTAGTAGTCACAGGAACAGATTTCTGTGATGAACTACTTTCCAATAAGGGAGCAGGTACAGTTACCTCATCAAGTTCTACTTTCCTCCCACTCACTTCTTTCGAGAGAAACTCCTTCTCTGAAAGGATCCATTCTCAGCAACGAATATCTTGCCTTCGGATCTGTGATAGAAGGTGTACCCAACATTTTCTTTTGGGTATCCTATGAAGACGCACTTCTCCGATTTGGGTTTGAGCTTATCAGGATGAAACTTTTTCATATAAGCATCGCAACCCCAAACTTTAAGAAACGACAACTTTGGTTTCTTGCCAACACAGTTCATAAGGCGTCGTCTCAACGGATTTTGATGGTGCCCTATTTAACGTGAATGCAGCCGTCTCTAAAGCATAACCCTAAAATGATAGCGGTAAATCAGTAAGAGACATCATAGATCGCACCATATCTAGTAAAGTACGATTACGACGTTCGGACACACCATTACGTTGTGGTGTTCCGGGTGGCGTGAGTGGCGAAACTATTCCGCATTGTTTTGAATGAAGACCAAACTCGTAACTCAAATATTCTCCTCCACGATCAGATCGTAGAACTTTTATTTTCTTGTTACGATGATTTTCAACTTCACTATGAAATTCTTTGCACTTTTCAAATGTTTCAGATTTATGTTTCATTAAGTAGATATACCCATATCTGCTTAAATCATCTGTGAAGGTGAGAAAATAACGATATCCGCCACGAGCCTCAATATTCATCGAGACCACATACATCTGTATGTATGATTTCCAACAAATCTGTTGCTCTCTCCATAGTACCGGAGAACGGTGTTTTAGTCATCTTGCCCATGAGGCACGGTTCGCAAGTACCAAGTGATTCATAATCAAGTGGTTCCAAAAGTCCATCAGTATGGAGTTTCTTCATGCGCTTTACACCGATATGACCTAAACGGCAGTGCCACAAATAAGTTGCACTATCATTATCAACTCTGCATCTTTTGGCTTCAACA
>NC_053022.1:23111315-23192905 GCF_003073215.2 Triticum urartu
AGTGTTTCCAGGGTTGATATGATCAAGCATCGCACGCTCCCTCTACCATCGAGATTGGTATTAAAACCTAAATAATTGTTATTTGGTGTTTGTGTTGAGCATAGACATGATTGGATTATGTCTATCGCAATACGGTTATTCATTTAAGGAGAATAACGGTTACTCTGTTTATTTGAATAATACCTTTAATGGTCTTGCACCTAAAATGAATGGTTCATTGAATCTCGATCATAGTGATACACATGTTCATGCCAAAAGATATAAGATAGTAATGATAGTACCACCTACTTGTGGCACTGCCACTTAAGTCATATCGGTATAAAACGCATGAAGAAGCTCCATGTTGATGGATCTTTGGACTCACTCATTTTTGAAAGGATTGAGACATGCGAACCATATTTGTTGGTAGATATGCATGAAGAAACTCTATACAGATGGATCGTTTGGACCACTTGATTTTGAATCACTTGAGACATGCAAATCATACCACATGGGCAAGATGACTGAAAGCCTCGTTTTCAGTAAAATGGAACTAGAAAGCAACTTGTTGGAAGTAATACATTTTGATGTGTGCAGTCCAATGAGTGATGAGGCATGTAGTGGATATCGTTATGTTCTTACTTCACAGATGATTTGAGTAGATGTTGAGTATATTTACTTGATGAATCATGAGTTTGAATTATTGAAAGGTTCAAGTAATTTCAGGATGAAGTTGAAAGATCGTCGTGACAAGAGGATAAAATATCTATGATATGATCATAGAGATGAATATCTGAATTACGAGTTTGGCACAGAATTAAGACATTGTGGAAATTGTTTCACAACTAATACAGCCTGGAACACCATAGTGTGATGGTGTGTCCGAACATCATAACTGCACCCTATTGGATATGATGCATACCATGATGTCTCTTATCGAATTACCACAATAGTTTATGGGTTAGGCATTAGAGACAACCACATTCACTTTAAAAGGGGCACCACGTAATTCCGATGAGATGACACCGTATGAACTATGGTTTAGAGAAACCTAAGCTGTCATTTCTTAGAAGTTTGGGGCTGCGACGCTTATGTGAAAAGGTTTCAGGCTGATAAGCTCGAACCCAAAGCGGATAAATGCATCTTCATAGGACACCCAAAACAGTTGGGTATACCTTCTGTCTCAGATCCGAAAGCAATAAGGGATTGTTTCTAGAATCGGGTCCTTTCTCGAGGAAAAGTTTCTCTCGAAAGAATTGAGTGGGAGGATGGTGGAGGCTTGATGAGGTTATTGAACCGTCTCTTCAACTAGTGTGTGGCAGGGCACAGGAAGTTGTTCCTGTGGCACCTACACCAATTGAAGTGGAAGCTTATGATAGTGATCATGAAACTTCAGATCAAGTCACTGTTGGGGAACGTAGCAGAAAACAAAATTTTTCCTACGGTTTCACCAAGATCCATCTATGAGTTCATCTAGCAACGAGTAATCGGATGCATCTACATACCTTTGTAGATCGCGAGCGGAAGCGTTCAAAGAACGGGGATGAGGTAGTCGTACACGACGTGATCCAAATCACCGGAGATCTTAGCACCGAACGGACGGCACCTCCGCGTTCAACACACGTACGGAACAACCACGTCTCCTCCTTCTTGATCCAGCAAGGGCAGAGGAGAGGTTGAGGGAGATGGCACCAGCAGCAGCACGACGGCGTGGTGGTGATGGAGCTGCAGTACTCCGTCAGGGCTTCGCCAAGCGCTATGGAGGAGGAGGAGGTGTTGGAGAGGGAGGAGGAGGCAACCAAAGGCGTGGGATGAAAGCCCTCCTTCCCCCACTATATATAGGAGGGCCAAGGGGGGGGGCGCCGGCCCTAGGAGATCCAATCTCCTAGGGTGGGGCGGCGGCCAAGGGGAGGTTTCCCTCCCCCCAAGGCACCTAGGAGGCGCCTTCCCCTCCTAGGACTCTTCCTCCTAGAAACCCTAGGCGCATGGGCCTCTTGGGGCTGGTGCCCTTGGCCCATGTAGGCCAAGGCGCACCCCCTTACAGCCCATGTGGCCCCCGGGGCTAGGTGGACCCCCGGGACCCTTCCGGTGGTCCCGGTACAATATCGATGACCCCGAAACTTGTCCCGATGGCCAAAACAGGACTTCCCATATATAAATCTTTACCTCTGGACCATTCCCGAACTCCTCATGACGTCCGGGATCTCATCCGGGTCTCCGGACAACATTCGGGTTACTGCATATACATATCCCTACAACCCTAGCGTCACCGAACCTTAAGTGTGTAGACCCTACGGGTTCGGGAGACATGCAGACATGACCGAGACGACTCTCCGGTCAATAACCAACAGCGGGATCTGGATACCCATGTTGGCTCCCACATGCTCCATGATGATCTCATCGGATGAACCACGATGTCGAGGATTCAATCAACCCCGTATGCAATTCCCTTTGTCAATCGGTATGTTACTTGCCTGAGATTCGATCGTCGGTATCCCAATACCTCGTTCAATCTCGTTACCGGCAAGTCACTTTAATCATACCGTAATGCATGATCCCGTGACCAGACACTTGGTCACTTTGAGCTCATTATGATGATGCATTACCGAGTGGGCCCAGTGACACCTCTCCGTCATACGGAGTGACAAATCCCAGTCTCGATCCGTGTCATCCCAACAGACACTTTCAGAGATACCTGTAGTGCACCTTTATAGTCACCCAGTTACGTTGTGACGTTTGGTGCACCCAAAGCACTCCTACGGTATCTGGGAGTTACACGATCTCATGGTCTAAGGAAAAGATACTTGACATTGGAAAACTCTAGCAAACGAACTATACGATCTTGTGCTATGTTTAGGATTGGGTCTTGTCCATCACATCATTCTCCTAATGATGTGATCTCGTTATCAATGACATCCAATGTCCATAGTCAGGAAACCATGACTATCTGTTGATCAACGAGCTAGTCAACTAGAGGCTTACTAGGGACATGTTGGTGTCTGTTATTCACACATGTATTACGATTTCCGGATAATACAGTTATAGCATGAATAAAGACAATTATCATGAACAAAGAAATATAATAATAATACTTTTATTATTGCCTCTAGGGCATATTTCCAATAGTCACTACCAAACCTCGTGGGATGACAAGGATGCGTACTACTTCAGAGTGGTACGTAATCCTGTCTTGGAAGTCATGTTGCTAGACAACAATGAACCTACGAGCTATGGAGAAGCGGTGGTGGGCCTGGATTCCAAAATGGCTCGAGGCCATATAATCCGAGAGAGGATCCATGTATGAAAACAAAGTGTAGACTTTGGAAGAACCACTTGATGGTCGTAAGGCTGTTAGGTACATATGGATTTTAAAAGGAAGACGGACAATGATGGTAAGTATCACCATTAAGAAAGCTCGACTTGTCGTTAAGATGTTTTCCGACAAGTTCAAGGAGTTGACTACGATGAGACTTTCTCACTCGTAGCGATGCTAAGAGTTTGTTGGAATTATATTAGCGATTACTGCATTATTTATGAAATCTTGCAAATAGGATGTCAAAACATTGTTTCCTCGACGATTTTCTTGAGGAAAGGTTGTATGTGATACAACCGGAAGGTTTTGTCAATCCTGAAAGATGCTAATAAGTATGCAAAGCTCCAGCTATCCTTCTAAGGACTGGAGTAAGCATCTCGGAGTTGGAATGTACGCTTTGATGAGATGATCAAAGATTTTGGGTTTATACAAAGTTTATGAGACACTTGTATTTCCAAAGAAGTGAGTGGGAGCACTATAGAATTTCTGATGAGTATATGTTGTTGACATATTATGGATCAGAAATGACGTAGAATTTCTGGAAAGCATATAGGGTTATTCAATGGAAAGCCTGGATTAAGCTACTTGAACATTGAGCATCAAGATCTATAAGGATAGATCAAAACGCTTAATGGTACTTTCAAATGAGCACATACCTTGACATGATCTTGAAGGTGTTCAAGATGGATCAGTCAAAGAAGGAGTTCTTGCCTGAGTTGTAAGGTATGAAGTTAAGACTTAAAGATCGACCACGGCAGAATAGAGAGAAAGGACGAAGGTCGTCCCCTATGCTTAAGACATAGGCTCTACAGTATGCTATGCTGTGTACCGCACCTGAAGTGTGCCTTGCCATGAGTCAGTCAAGGGGTACAAGAGTGATCTAAGAATGGATCACAGGACAGCGGTCAAAGTTATCCTTAGTAACTAGTGGACTAAGGAATTTTCTCGATTGTGGAGGTGGTAAAAGAGTTCGTCGTAAAGGGTTACGCCGATGCAAACTTTGACACTAATCCAGATTATTCTGATTAGTAAACTGGATTGGTATAGTAGAACAGTTATTTGGAATAGCTCCAAATGTAGCGTAGTAGTTGCATCTACAAGATGACATAGAAATTTGCGGAGTACATACGGATCTGAATGTTGCAGACCCGTTGACTAAAACCTCTCTCACAAGCAAAACATGATCAAACCCAGAACTCATTGAGTCTTGATCACATGATGATGTGAACTAGTTTAGTGACACTAGTAAACTCTTTGGATGTTGGTCACATGGCGATGTGACCTGTGAGTGTTAATCACATGACGATGTGAACTAGATTATTGACTCTAGTGCAAGTGGGAGACTGTTGGAAATATGCCCTAGAGGCAATAATAAATTGATTATTATTATATTTCCTTGTTCATGATAATCGGTTATTATCCATGCTATAATTGTATTGATAGGAAACTCAGATACATGTGTGGATACATAGACAACACCATGTCCCTAGTAAGCCTCTAGTTGACTAGCTCGTTGATCAATAGATGGTTACGGTTTCCTGACCATGGACATTGGATGTTGTTGATAACGGGATCACATCATTAGGAGAATGATGTGATGGACAAGACCCAATCCTAAGCATAGCACAAGATCGTGTAGTTCGTATGCTAAAGCTTTTCTTATGTCAAGTATCATTTCCTTAGACCATGAGATTGTGCAACTCTCGGATACCGTAGGAGTGCTTTGGGTGTGCCAAACGTCACAACGTAACTGGGTGACTATAAAGGTAAACTACGGGTATCTCCAAAAGTGTCTGTTGGGTTGGCACGAATCGAGACTGGGATTTGTCACTCCGTGTGACGGAGAGGTATCTTTGGGCCCACTCGGTAGGACATGATCATAATGTGCACAATGTGATCTAGGAGTTGATCACGGGATGATGTGTAATGGAACGAGTAAAGAGACTTGCCGATAACGAGATTGAACACGGTATCGGGATACCGACGATCGAATCTCGGGCAAGTATCGTACCGCTAGACAAAGGGAATTGTATACGGGATTGATTAAGTCCTGGACATCGTGGTTCATCCGATGAGATCATTGTGGAACATGTGGGAGCCAACATGGGTATCCAGATCCCGCTGTTGGTTATTGACCGGAGAGTCATCTCGGTCATGTCTGCATGTCTCCCGAAGCCGTAGGGTCTACACACTTAAGGTTCGGTGACGCTAGGGCTATAGAGATATTAGTATGTGGTAACCCGAAAGTTTTTCGGAGTCCCGTATGAGATCTCGGACGTCACGAGGAGTTCCGGAATGGTCCGGAGGTAAAGAATTATATATAGGAAGTGCTATTCCGCCATCGGGACAAGTTTCGGGGTCACCGGTATTGTACCGGGACCACCGGAAGGGTCCCGGGGGTCCACCGGGTCGGGCCACCTGCCCCGGGGGGCCACATGGGCTGTAGGGGATGCGCCTTGGCCTATATGGGCCAAGGGCACCAGCCCCAAGAGGCCCATGCGCCAAGAGAAGAGGGAAAGGAAGAGTCCTAAAGGGGGAAGGCACCTCCGAGGTGCCTTGGGGAGGAGGGACTCCTCCCTCCCTTGGCCGCGCCCTTCCTTGGAGGAAGGGGCAAGGGCTGCGCCTCCCCCCTCTCCCTTGGCCCTATATATAGTGGGGAAAAGGAGGAGCAACCATACCTAAGGCCTGGCGCCTCCCTCTCCCTCCCGTGACACATCTCCCTCCTCCCGCAGCGCTTAGCGAAGCCTTGTTGGAATCCCGCTACTTCCACCACCACGCCGTCGTGTTGTTGGATCTCCATCAACCTCTCCTTCCCCCTTGCTGGATCAAGAAGGAGGAGAGTCGCTGCTCCGTACGTGTGTTGAACGCGGAGGTGCCGTCTGTTCGGCGCTAGGATCATCGGTGATGTGAATCACGACGAGTACGACTCCATCAACCCCGTTCTCTTGAACGCTTCCGCTTAGCGATCTACAAGGGTATGTAGATGCACTCTCCTTCCCCTCGTTGCTAGATTACTCCATAGATTGATCTTGGTGATGCGTAGAAAATTTGAATTTATGCTACAGTTCCCCAACAAAAGTAACATGTGCATGATGGTACGAAGCTCTTCAAAGTCGTTCTAGAACGGAGTCCCAGATAGGATAATTCGCTTTTTGGTACAAAGTTCAGCAAGAGCCTTCCGAATATCGCTATTTGGAAGGCCTTTGCTGAATTCGTACCAAAAGGCGGATTATTCTATCCGGAACTCCATTCCAGAACAACTTTGCAGAACTTCGTACCAACATGCCCTGGTTACTTCCGGCTAATGATGAAGGCAAGGATTTCTTCAATACTTTGACACTAGGAAACCTCTCTCGACCCCTCGGCGATCCTCGACCCCTCGAACCTCACACTGAACCCTCGACGACCCTGGAACCCTCGACCCCTAGACGACCCTGGAACCCTCGACCCTCGACCCTATAGAACCCTCGAACCCTCGATCCTGAAACCCTCGACCCTTGACCCCTTAACGACCCTCCACCCTCTACCTAGTTCCCGACCCTCGACCCCTCGGCGATCCTCGACACCCTCGTTCCCGATAAAAATTAAGAATAAGAAGAAAAAAAAGAGGAGAAAAAAGGAGAAGAAGCTCCTCTATTCCTTCTTCTTCTCCTCTTTTTTTCTTCTTCTTCCTCTTCTTCCTCTCCTCGTCTTCTCCTTCTTCTTCTCCTTCTTTCTCTACTTATTTTCCTTTTCCTTATTTTACTTTTTCCTCTCCACTAACATAAAATGCACTAACCTAAAATGCAACAAACATAAAATGCACTAAATCGATCAACTAACCTAAAATCAGTGATAAAATGCACTAACCTAAATCAATATCTACTAACAACTTAAAAAATTAATAAATATATGAAAAAAATGCATATATGAAAAAAAACATCATCATATCATCAACAGAAAAAAACATCATCATATCATCAACAGAAAAAAACATAATCATATCATCAACAGAAAAAAAACATCATATCATCAACCTAAAATCAGTGATGAAGGGCGCCGGCGGCCGGACCGAAGGTCGCGGCGTGTGGTCGGGGCGACGCCGACGGGGTTGGGGAAGGGGCGGCGTGCGCGGCGACGGCGACGGGGTCGGGGAAGGGGCGGTGCGCGCGGCGACGATGACGGGGTCAGGGAACGGGTGGCGCGCGCGGCGACGACGACGGCGACGGCGACGGGGTCGGGGCAGGGGCGGCGCGCGCGGCGACGACGGTGGTGTCGGGGCCGGCAGGGGCGGCGGGCGCGGGGTGACGGCGACGGGGAGCGGGCGACGACGGGCTCGGGGCGGCGACGACGACGACGAACGGCCTGGGGGCGTCGAGGCGAATGGGAGCGGTTGGCTAAAATTTCACAAGTGTTGGCTTATATAGCCAGAGTAATGGTCCCAGTTCGTGCTACGACCCGGGACTAATGCTCCCTTTAGTCCCGGTTGGTGCTACCAACCGGGACCAAAGGCCAATTTTCAGCAGCCCAAAGGGCGGGAAGCGGCGGCCTTTGGTCCCGGTTGGTGGCACCAACCGTGACTAAAGGGGGCATTAGTCCCGGGTCGTAGCACGAACCGGGACCAAAGGTGGGCATTGCACAGCGGCGTGGTGGTGGGAGTTTAGTCCTACCTCGCTAGTTGACAGCGCCCAACACCTGTTTATAAGCTCTGCTGCCTCCTCCCTCTCGAACTCCTCGGAACTGCAGGCCTATGGGCCTAATCTGACACTGCTTTGCCTGTGGGCCTATTGGGCCTTCTGCGGGCCTGAATCCTGGCCCATGTTGGGTTTCTAGTCGTATTCAGGCCGTGGTGGCCTAATAGGTGGCAATTTTTTTTATTTTTTTTCCAGTTTTTCTGTTTTGTTTTTTGCATTATTTATTTTCTTTTGTTTTTTGCTTTATTTTTAATTCTTTTTTGCTTTTAGTTTTAGAAAAAATTATAAACTTTCTGTTATTGCCATTACTTTTCAAATTTGAAAACACTTTTTTGTTTTTTGTTTTCTTTGTTGCTTTATTTATTTTATTTTGTTTCTACTTACAACAAAATACTTATTGTTGCTATTTTTATTTTTTTCCAATTATTTGTTTTGTTTTCTGCATTATTTATTTTCTTTTGTTTTTGCTTTATTTTTTAATTCTTTTGCTTTTAGTTTTAGAAAAATTATAAACTATCTCTTAGTGCCATTTTTCAAATTTGAAAACACTTTTTTTGTTTTTTGTTTTCTTTGTTTCTTTATTTATTTTATTTTGTTTCTACTTACAACAAAATACTTATTGTTGCTATTTTTATTTTTTTCCCAGTTTTTTTGTTTTGTTTTCAGCATTATTTATTTCCTTTTGTTTTTGCTTTATTTTTTAATTCTTTTTGATTTTAGGTCAGCAAAATTATAAACTTTCTGTTAGTGCCATTAGTTTTAGAAAAATTATAAACTTTCTGTTAGTGCCATTAGTTTTCAAATTTGAATAGTTAAATTTTGAATTCTTTGAAAATTGTTGAATCACAAGTTTGTGATTAACTTACTAAAAAAATGAGAATAGATGAAAGTTGAAAGTTTCTGTTAGTGCCATTAGTTTTAGAAAGTTGGAAAGTTGAAAGTTAAAAGTTGGCATGGGCCAGGGACTAATGGTCATGGTATTACGAGGGCCGAACCATAAGACATGAAAGCATTTCAAATGAACTCTGAAAAAGTTGAAAGTTGGGATGGTATCATAATTTCACCCACATAGCATGTGCATGTACAAAACGGACAATGGTAGCATGTTCGTGTGTTGCAAAGTTGCGGGAGAAAGTCTTCACTTTTTCTTCGCTTGTGTCATTTGCTTATTGCGCCGGAACCATGGATAATCTTCATTGTCTATTAGGATGCTTGGGTCAGCCTTGACATTGAAGGGAGGAATTTCATGAAACTTTTCATAATCTTCAGACATGTCTGTCTTGCCGTCCACTCCCAGGATGTCCCTTTTTCCTGAAAGAACTATGTGGCGCCTTGGCTCATCGTATGATGTATTCGCTTCCTTATCTTTTCTTTTTCTCGGTTTGGTAGACATGTCCTTCACATAGATAACCTGTGCCACATCATTGACTAGGACGAACGGTTCGTCAGTGTACCCAAGATTTTTCAGATCCACTATTGTCATTCCGTACTGTGGGTCTACATGTACCCCGCCGCCTAACAGATTGACCCATTTGCACTTAAACAAAGGGACCTTATGAAGGAAATATGCCCTAGAGGCAATAATAAAGTTATTATTTATTTCCTTATAATCATGATAAATGTTTATTATTTATGCTAGAATTGTATTAACCGGAAACATAATACATGTGTGAATACATAGACAAACAAAGTGTCACTAGTATGCCTCTACTTGACTAGCTCGTTAATCAAAGATGGTTATGTTTCCTAACCATGAACAATGAGTGGTCATTTGATTAACGGGATCACATCATTGAGAGAATGATCTGATTGACATGACCCATTCCATTAGCTTAGCACCCGATCGTTTAGTATGTTGCTATTGCTTTCTTCATGACTTATACATGTTCCTATAACTATGAGATTATGCAACTCCCGTTTACCGGAGGAACACTTTGGGTACTACCAAATGTCACAACATAACTGGGTGATTATAAAGGAGTACTACAGGTGTCTCCAAAGGTACATGTTGGGTTGGCGTATTTCGAGATTAGGTTTTGTCACTCCGATTGTCGGAGAGGTATCTCTGGGCCCTCTCGGTAATGCACATCACTTAAGCCTTGCAAGAATTGCAACTAAATGAGTTAGTTGCGGGATGATGTATTACAGAACGAGTAAAGAGACTTGCCAGCAACGAGATTGAACTAGGTATTGGAATACCGACGATCGAATCTCGGGCAAGTAACATACCGATGACAAAGGGAACGACGTATGTTGTTATGCGGTCTGACCGATAAAGATCTTCGTAGAATATGTAGGAGCCAATATGGGCATCCAGGTCCTTTTATTGGTAATTGACTGGAGACATGTCTCGGTCATGTCTACATTGTTCTTGAACCCGTAGGGTCCGCACGCTTAAGGTTACGATGACAGTTATATTATGAGTTTATACATTTTGATGTACCGAAGGTTGTTCGGAGTCCCGGATGTGATCACGGACATGACGAGGAGTCTCGAAATGGTCGAGACATAAAGATTGATATATTGGAAGCCTATGTTTGGATATCGGAAGTGTTCCGGGTGAAATTGGGATTTTACCGGAGTACCGGGAGGTTACCGGAACCCCCCGGGAGCTAAATGGGCCATGATGGGCCTTAGTGGAAAAGAGAAGAGGCAGCCCTACATGGGCCGCGCGCCCCTCCCCTCCCTTGGTCCGAATTGGACAAGGAGAGGGGGCCGGCCCCTCTCTCTCTTTCCCCCCCTCCACAAGTCCTATTCCAACTAGGATTGGGGGGGGGGAATCCTACTCCCAGAGGGAGTAGGACTCTCCTGGCGCGCCCTATGTGGCCGGCCAGCCTCCCCGCTTTGGTCCTTTATATACTGAGGCAGAGGCACCCTAGAACACACAAGTTGATCCACGTGATCTGTTCCTTAGCCGTGTGCGGCGGCCCCAGCCACCATAGTCCTCGATAATATTGTAGCGGTGCTTAGGCGAAGCCCTGCAACAGTAGTATGTCAAGATCGTCACCACGCCGTCGTGCTGATGGAACTCTTCCCCGACACTTTGCTGGATCGGAGTCTGGGGATCGTCATCGAGCTGAACGTGTGCTAAAACTCGGAGGTGCCGTAGTTTCGGTGCTTGATCGGTCGGATCGTGAAGACGTACGACTACATCAACCAAACGCTTCCGTTGTCGATCTACTAGGTATGTACATCATACTCCCCCTCTCGTTGCTATGCATCACCATGATCTTGTGTGTGCGTAGGATTTTTTTTGAAATTACTACGAAACCCAACAGTGGCATCCGAGCCTAGGTTTTATATGTTGATGTTATATGCACGAGTAGAACACAAGTGAGTTGTGGGCAATATAAGTCATACTGCCTACCAGCATGTCATACTTTGGTTCGGCGGTATTGTTGGATGAAGCGGCCCAGACCGACATTACGCGTACGCTTATGCGAGACCGGTTCTCCCGACGTGCTTTGCACAGAGGTGGCTTGTGGGTGACAGTTTCTCCAACTTTAGTTGAACCAAGTGTGGCTATGCCCGGTCCTTGCGAAGGTTAAAATGGAGTCAAATTGACAAACTATCGTTATGGTTTTGATGCGTAGGTGAGATTGGTTCTTACTTAAGCCCGTAGCAGCCACGTAAAAGTTGCAACAAGAAAGTAGAGGACGTCTAACTTGTTTTTGCAGGGCATGTTGTGATGTGATATGGTCAAGACATGATGCTGAATTTTATTGTATGATATGATCATGTTTTATAACCGAGTTATCGACAACCGGCAGGAGCCATATGGTTGTCGCTTTATTGTATGCAATGCAATCGCGATGTAATGCTTTACTTTATCACTAAATGGTAGCGATAGTTGTGGAAGCACAAGCTTGGCGAGGCGACAGCGATGCTACGATGGAGATCAAGGTGGCGCGCCGGTGACGATGGTGATCACGACGGTGCTTCGGAGATGGAGATCACAAGCACAAGATGATGATGGCCATATCATATCACTTATATTGATTGCATGTGATGTTTATCTTTTATGCATCTTATCTTGCTTTGATTGACGGTAGCATTATAAGATGATCTCTCACTAAATTATCAAGAAGTGTTCTCCCTGAGTATGCACCGTTGCCAAAGTTCGTCGTGCCCAGACACCACGTGATGATCGGGTGTGATAGGTTCTACGTTCAAATACAACGGGTGCAAAACAGTTGCACACGCGGAATACTCAGGTTATACTTGACGAGCCAAGCATATACAGATATGGCCTCGGAACACGGAGACCGAAAGGTCGAGCGTGAATCATATAGTAGATATGATCAACATAATGATGTTCACCAATGAAACTACTCCATCTCACGTGATGATCGGACATGGTTTAGTTGATTTGGATCACGTAATCACTTAGAGGATTAGAGGGATGTCTATCTAAGTGGGAGTTCTTTAAGTAAATTAACTGAACTTAAATTTATCATGAAACTTAGTACCTGATTAGTATCTTGCTTGTTTATGTTTGATTGTAGATAGATGGCTCGTGCTGTTGTTCCGTTGAATTTTAATGCGTTCCTTGAGAAAGCAAAGTTGAAAGATGATGGTAGCAATTACACGGACTGGGTCCGTAACTTGAGGATTATCCTCATTGCTGCACAGAAGAATTACGTCCTGGAAGCACCGCTGGGTGCCAGGCCTCCTGCAGGAGCAACGCCGGATGTTATGAACGTCTGGCAGAGCAAAGCTGATGACTACTCGATAGTTCAGTGTGCCATGCTTTACGGCTTAGAATCGGGACTTCAACGACGTTTTGAACGTCATGGAGCATATGAGATGTTCCAGGAGTTGAAGTTAATATTTCAAGCAAATGCCCGGATTGAGAGATATGAAGTCTCCAATAAGTTCTATAGCTGCAAGATGGAGGAGAACAGTTCTGTTAGTGAGCATATACTCAAAATGTCTGGGTATAATAATCACTTGATTCAATTGGGAGTTAATCTTCCAGATGATTGCGTCATTGACAGAATTCTCCAATCACTGCCACCAAGCTACAAGAGCTTCGTGATGAACTATAATATGCAAGGGATGAATAAGACTATTCCCGAGCTCTTCGCGATGCAGAAAGCTGCGGAGGTAGAAATCAAGAAGGAGCATCAAGTGTTGATGGTCAACAAGACCACTAGTTTCAAGAAAAAGGGCAAAGGGAAGAAGAAGGGGAACTTCAAAAAGAACGGCAAGCAAGTTGCTACTCAAGAGAAGAAACCCAAACCTGGACCTAAGCCTGAAACTGAGTGCTTCTATTGCAAGCAGACTGGTCACTGGAAGCGGAACTGCCCCAAGTATTTGGCGGATAAGAAGGATGGCAAGGTGAACAAAGGTATATGTGATATACATGTTATTGATGTGTACCTTACTAATGCTCGCAGTAGCACCTGGGTATTTGATACTGGTTCTGTTGCTAATATTTGCAACTCGAAACAGGGACTACGGATCAAGCGAAGATTGGTTAAGGACGAGGTGACGATGCGCGTGGGAAACGGTTCCAAAGTCGATGTGGTCGCAGTCGGCACGCTACCTCTACATCTACCTTCGGGATTAGTATTAGACCTAAATAATTGTTATTTGGTGCCAGCGTTAAGCATGAACATTATATCTGGATCTTGTTTGATGCGAGACGGTTATTCATTTAAATCAGAGAATAATGGTTGTTCTATTTATATGAGTAATATCTTTTATGGTCATGCACCCTTGAAGAGTGGTCTATTCTTGTTGAATCTCGATAGTAGTAACACACATATTCATAATGTTGAAGCCAAAAGATGCAGAGTTGATAATGAGAGTGCAACTTATTTGTGGCACTGCCGTTTAGGTCATATCGGTGTAAAGCGCATGAAGAAACTCCATACTGATGGACTTTTGGATCCACTTGATTATGAATCACTTGGTACTTGCGAACCGTGCCTCATGGGCAAGATGACCAAAACGCCGTTCTCCGGTACTACCGAGAGAGCAACAGATTTGTTGGAAATCATACATACAGATGTATGTGGTCCGATGAATATTGAGGCTCGTGGCGGATATCGTTATTTTCTCACCTTCGCAGATGACTTAAGCAGATATGGGTATATCTACTTAATGAAACACAAGTCTGAAACATTTGAAAAGTTCAAAGAATTTCAGAGTGAAGTTGAAAATCATGGTAACAAGAAAATAAAGTTTCTACGATCTGATCGTGGAGGAGAATATTTGAGTTATGAGTTTGGTGTATATTTGAAAAATTGTGGAATAGTTTCGCAACTCACGCCACCCGGAACACCTCAGCGTAATGGTGTGTCCGAACGTCGTAATCGTACTTTACTGGATATGGTGCGATCTATGATGTCTCTTACTGATTTACCGCTATCGTTTTGGGGATACACTCTAGAGACGGCCGCATTCACGTTAATTAGGGCACCATCAAAATCCGTTGAGACGACACCTTATGAACTATGGTTTGGCAAGAAACCAAAGTTGTCGTTTCTGAAAGTTTGGGGCTGCGATGCTTATGTGAAAAAGCTTCAACCTGATAAGCTCGAACCCAAATCGGAGAAATGTGTCTTCATAGGATATCCAAAGGAAACTATTTGATACACCTTCTATCACAGATCCGAAGGCAAGACTTTTGTTGCTAAATTCGGAAACTTTCTGGAGAAGGAGTTTCTCTCGAAAGAAGTGAGTGGGAGGAAAGTAGAACTTGACGAGGTAACTGTACCTACTCCCTTATTGGAAAGTAGTACATCACAGAAAACTGTTTCTGCGACAACTACACCAGTTAGCGAGGAAGCTAATGATGATGATCATGAAACTTCAAAACAAGATACTACTCAACCTCGTAGATCAACTAGAGTAAGATCCGCGCCAGAGTGGTACGGTAATCCTGTTCTGGAAGTCATGCTACTAGATCATGATGAACCTACGAACTATGAAGAAGCGATGGTGAGCCCAGATTCCGCAAAGTGGCTTGAAGCCATGAAATCTGAGATGGGATCCATGTATGAGAACAAAGTTTGGACTTTGGTTGACTTGCCCGATGATCGGCAAGCAATTGAGAATAAATGGATCTTCAAGAAGAAGACTGACGCTAACGGTAATATTACTGTCTACAAAGCTCGATTTGTCGCAAAAGGTTTTCGGCAAGTTCAAGGGATTGACTACGATGAGACCTTCTCACCCGTAGCGATGCTTAAGTCTGTCCGAATCATGTTAGCAATTGCCGCATTTTATGATTATGAAATTTGGCAGATGGATGTCAAAACTGCATTCCTAAATGGATTTCTGGAAGAAGAGTTGTATATGATGCAACCAGAAGGTTTTGTCGATCCAAAGGGAGCTAACAAAGTGTGCAAGCTCCAGCGATCCATTTATGGACTGGTGCAAGCCTCTCGGAGTTGGAATAAACGCTTTGATAGTGTGATCAAAGCATTTGGTTTTATACAGACTTTTGGAGAAGCCTGTATTTACAAGATAGTGAGTGGGAGCTCTGTAGCATTTCTGATATTATATGTAGATGACACATTACTAATTGGAAATGATATAGAATTTCTGGATAGCATAAAGGGATACTTGAATAAGAGTTTTTCAATGAAAGACCTCGGTGAAGCTGCTTACATATTAGGCATTAATATCTATAGAGATAGATCAAAATGCTTAATTGGACTTTCACAAACCACATACCTTGACAAAATTTTGAAAAAGTTCAAAATGGATCAAGCAAAGAAAGGGTTCTTGCCTGTGTTACAAGGTGTGAAGTTGAGTAAGACTCAATGCCCGACCACTGCAGAAGATAGAGAGAATATGAAAGATGTTCCCTATGCATCAGCCATAGGATCTATCATGTATGCAATGCTGTGTACCAGACCTGATGTGTGCCTTGCTATAAGTCTAGCAGGGAGGTACCAAAGTAATCCAGGAGTGGATCACTGGACAGCGGTCAAGAACATCCTGAAATACCTGAAAAGGACTAAGAATATGTTTCTCGTATATGGAGGTGAAAAAGAGTTCATCGTAAAAGGTTACGTTGATGCAAGCTTTGACACTGATCTGGACGATTCTAAATCGCAAACCGGATACATGTTTACATTAAACGGTGGGGCTGTAAGTTGGTGCAGTTCGAAACAAAGCGTTGTAGCGGGATCTACATGTGAAGCGGAGTACATAGCTGCTTCGGAAGCAGCAAATGAAGGAGTCTGGATGAAGGAGTTCATATCTGATCTAGGTGTCATACCTAGTGCATCGGGTCCAATGAAAATCTTTTGTGACAATACTGGTGCAATTGCCTTGGCAAAGGAATCCAGATTTCACAAGAGAACCAAGCACATCAAGAGACGCTTCAATTCCATCCGGGATCTAGTCCATGTGGGAGACATAGAGATTTGCAAGATACATACGGATCTGAATGTTGCAGACCCGTTGACTAAGCCTCTTCCACGAGCAAAACATGATCAGCACCAAGGCTCCATGGGTGTTAGAATCATTACTGTGTAATCTAGATTATTGACTCTAGTGCAAGTGGGAGACTGAAGGAAATATGCCCTAGAGGCAATAATAAAGTTATTATTTATTTCCTTATAATCATGATAAATTTTTATTATTCATGCTAGAATTGTATTAACCGGAAACATAATACATGTGTGAATACATAGACAAACAAAGTGTCACTAGTATGCCTCTACTTGAGTAGCTCGTTAATCAAAGATGGTTATGTTTCCTAACCATGAACAATGAGTTGTTATTTGATTAACGGGATCACATCATTGAGAGAATGATCTGATTGACATGACCCATTCCATTAGCTTAGCACGCGATCGTTTAGTATGTTGCTATTGCTTTCTTCATGACTTATACATGTTCCTATAACTATGAGATTATGCAACTCCCGTTTACCGGAGGAACACTTTGGGTACTACCAAACATCACAACATAACTGGGTGATTATAAAGGAGTACTACAGGTGTCTCCAAAGGTACATGTTGGGTTGGCGTATTTCGAGATTAGGTTTTGTCACTCCGATTGTCGGAGAGGTATCTCTGGGCCCTCTCGGTAATGCACATCACTTAAGCCTTGCAAGCATTGCAACTAAAAGAGTTAGTTGTTGGATGATGTATTACAGAACGAGTAAAGAGACTTGCCGGCAACGAGATTGAACTAGGTATTGGAATACCGACGATCGAATCTCGGGCAAGTAACATACCGATGACAAAGGGAACGACGTATGTTGTTATGCGGTCTGACCGATAAAGATCTTCGTAGAATATGTAGGAGCCAATATGGGCATCCAGGTCCCGCTATTGGTAATTGACTGGAGACATGTCTCGGTCATGTCTACATTGTTCTCGAACCCGTAGGGTCCGCACGCTTAAGGTTACGATGACAGTTATATTATGAGTTTATGCATTTTGATGTACCGAAGGTTGTTTGGAGTCCCGGATGTGATCACGGACATGACGAGGAGTCTCGAAATGGTTGAGACATAAATATTGATATATTGGAAGCCTATGTTTGGATATCGGAAGTGTTCCGGGTGAAATCGGGATTTTACCGGAGTACCGGGAGGTTACCGGAACCCCCCCGGGAGCTAAATGGGCCATGATGGGCCTTAGTGGAAAAGAGAAGAGGTAGCCCTACATGGGCCGCGCGCCCCTCCCCTCCCTTGGTCCGAATTGGACAAGGAGAGGGGGCCGGCCCCTCTCTCTCTTTTCCCCCCTCCACAAGTCCTATTCCAACTAGGATTGGGGGGGGGGGAATCCTACTCCCAGAGGGAGTAGGACTCTCCTGGCGCGCCCTATGTGGTCGGCCAGCCTCCCCCCTTTGGTCCTTTATATACTGAGGCAGAGGCACCCTAGAACACACAAGTTGATCCACGTGATCTGTTCCTTAGCCGTGTGCGGCGGCCCCAGCCGCCATAGTCCTCGATAATATTGTAGCGGTGCTTAGGCGAAGCCCTGCAGCAGTAGTACATCAAGATCGTCACCACGCCGTCGTGCTGACGGAACTCTTCCCCGACACTTTGCTGGATCGGAGTCCGGGGATCGTCATCGAGCTGAACGTGTGCTAGAACTCGGAGGTGCCGTAGTTTCGGTGCTTGATCGGTCGGATCGTGAAGACGTACGACTACATCAACCAAACGCTTCCGTTGTCGATCTACTAGGTATGTAGATCATACTCCCCCTCTCGTTGCTATGCATCACCATGATCTTGCGTGTGCGTAGGAATTTTTTTGAAATTACTACGAAACCCAACACCTTAAAATCAGGTCCGTAGTCAAGTTCCCATATGTCCACTATGTAACCATAATATGTGTCCTTTCCCCTCTCGGTTGCTGCATCAAAGCGGACACCGCTGTTTTGGTTGGTGCTCTTTTGATCTTGGGCGATCGTGTAAAATGTATTCCCATTTATCTCGTATCCTTTGTAAGTCAATACAGTCAAAGATGGTCCCCTGGACAACAAGTACAACTCATCACAAACAGTGTTGTCACCTCTGAGACGTGTTTCCAACCAACTGCTGAAAGTCCTGATGTGTTCACATGTAATCCAGTCGTCGCACTGCTCCGGGTGTTTGGAGCGCAGACTGTTCTTGTGTTCATCGACATACGGGGTCACCAAGGTAGAGTTTTGTAGAACTATGTCTTGTGCTTGAGACCAAGAATATCCGTCCCTGCATATTATTGAGTCTCTTCCAAGAGTGCCTTTTCCAGTCAGTCTCCCCTCATACCGCGATTTAGGGAGACCTATCTTGTTAAAGCCAGGAATGAAGTCAACACAAAACCCGATAACATCCTCTGTTTGATGGCCCATGGAGATGCTTCCTTCTGGCCTAGCGCGATTACGGACATATTTCTTTAGGACTCCCATGAACCTCTCAAAGGGGAACATATTGTGTAGAAATACGGGCCCCAGGATGACAATCTCGTCGACTAGATGAACTAGGACGTGCGTCATGATATCGAAGAAGGATGGTGGGAACACCAGCTCGAAACTGACAAGACATTGCACCACATCACTCCTTAGCCTTGGTACGATTTCTGGATCGATCACCTTCTGAGAGATTGCATTGAGGAATGCACATAGCTTCACAATGGCTAATCGGACGTTTTCCGGTAGACCTCAATGCAACCGGAAGCAGTTGCGTCATAATCACGTGGCAGTCATGAGACTTTAGGTTCTGAAACTTTTTCTCTGGCATATTTATTATTCCCTTTATATTCGACGAGAAGCCAGTCGTGACCTTCATACTGAGCAGGCATTCAAAGAAGATTTCTTTCTCTTCTTTCGTAAGAGCGTAGCTGGCAGGACCTTTATACTGCTTCGGAGGCATGCGTCTTTTTCGTGCAAACGTGCAGGTCCTCCGTGCCTCAGGTGTATCTTTTGCTTCCCATACACGCCAAGAAGCCTAGCAGGTTCACGCAAAGGTTCTTCGTCACGTGCATCACGTCGATTGAGGAGCGGACCTCTAGGTCTTTCCAGTAGGGTAGGTCCCAAAATATAGATTTCTTCTTCCACATGGGTGCGTGTCCCTCAGCGTCATTCGGAACAGCTAGTCCACCGGGACCCTTTCCAAAGATTACGTAGTGTAAATCATTGACCATAGCAAGCACGTGATCACCGGTGCGCGTGGCGGGCTTCTTCCGGTGATCTTCCTCGCCTTTGAAATGCTTACCTTTCTTTCGACATTGATGGTTGGTCGGAAGAAATCGACGATGGCCCAGGTACACATTCTTCCTACATTTGTCCAGGTATATACTTTCAGTGTCATCTAAACAGTGCGTGCATGCGTGGTATCCTTTGTTTGTCTGTCCTGAAAGGTTACTGAGAGCGGGCCAATCGTTGATGGTCACGAACAGCAACGCCTTAAGGTTAAATTCCTCCTGTCTGTGCTCATCCCACGTACGTACACCGTTTCCATTCCACAGCTGTAAAAGTTCTTCAACTAATGGCCTTAGGTACACATCAATGTCGTTGCCGGGTTGCTTAGGGCCTTGGATGAGAACTGGCATCATAATGAACTTCCGCTTCATGCACATCCAAGGAGGAAGGTTATACATACATAGAGTCACGGGCCAGGTGCTGTGATTGCTGCTCTGCTCCCCGAAAGGATTAATGCCATCCGCGCTTAAAGCAAACCATACATTCCTTGGGTCCTTTGCAAACTCATCCCAGTACTTTCTCTCGATTTTTCTCCACTGCGACTCGTCAGCGGGTGCTCTCAACTTCCATCTTTCTTTCGGTTCTCACTGTGCCATCGCATCAACTTGGCATGCTCTTCGTTTCTGAAACAGACGTTTCAACCGTGGTATTATAGGAGCATACCACATCACCTTCGCAGAACCCTCTTCCTGGGGGCTCGCCGTCAACATCACCAGGGTCATCTCGTCTGATCTTATACCGCAATGCACCGCATACCGGGCATGCATTCAGATCCTTGTACGCACCGCGGTAGAGGATGCAGTCATTAGGGCATGCATGTATCTTCTCCACCTCCAATCCTAGAGGGCATACGACCTTCTTTGCTGCGTATGTACTGTCGGGCAATTCGTTATCCTTTGGAAGCTTCTTCTTCAATATTTTCAGTAGCTTCTCAAATCCTTTGTCAGCCACAGCATTCTCTGCCTTCCACTGCAGCAATTCCAGTACGGTACCGAGCTTTGTGTTGCCATCTTCGCAATTGGGGTATAACCTTTTTTGTGATCCTCTAACATGCGATCGAACTTCAGCTTCTCCTTTTGACTATGCATTGCGTCTTGCATCGACAATGACCCGGCGGAGATCATCATCATCGGGCACATCGTCTGGTTCCTCTTGATCTTCAGCAGCTTCACCCGTTGCAGCATCATTGGGCACATCGTCTGGTTCCTCTTGATCTTCACCAGCTCCCCCCGTTGCAGCATCACCGTATTCAGGGGGCACATAGTTGTCATCGTACTCTTCTTCTTCGCCGTCTTCCATCATAACCCCTATTTCTCCGTGCCTCGTCCAAACATTATAGTGTGGCATGAAACCCTTGTAAAGCAGGTGGGAGTGAAGGATTTTCCGGTTAGAGTAAGACCTCGTATTCCCACATTCAGTGCATGGACAACACATAAAACCATTCTGCTTGTTTGCCTCAGCCGCATCGAGAAACTCATGCACGCCCTTAATGTACTCGCGGGTGTGTCTGTCACCGTACATCCATTGCCGGTTCATCTGCGTGCATTATATATAATTAAGTGTCCAAATTAATAGAAGTTCATCATCACATTAAAACCAAAGTGCATACATAGTTCTCATCTAACAACATATAGCTCCAGAGCATCTAATTAATTAAACCATACATTGAAACTATGTAAAACATTTCAATGCGAAAACAAATGCGATCATAATCGCAACCAAGGTAACAATTGATCCAACGGCATAATGATACCAAGCCTCGGTATGAATGGCATATTTTCTAATCTTTCTAATCTTCAAGTGCATTGCATCCATCTTGATCTTGTGATCATCGACGACATCCGCAACATGCAACTCCAATATCATCTTCTCCTCCTCAATTTTTTTTATTTTTTCCTTCAACAAATTGTTTTCTTCTTCAACTAAATTTAACCTCTCGACAATAGGGTCGGTTGGCATTTCCGATTCACATACATCCTAGATAAATAAAATCTATGTCACGTTGGTCGGCATAATTTTCATAAACAATAAATGAACCAATAGTTATAAAGATAATATACATACCACATCCGAATCATAGACAGGACGAGGGCCGACGGGGGCGGATACCAAAACCATCGCACTATATAAGATGCAATAATAAATGTAAGAAAATGATACAAGTATCTATCTAAACATACAAGTAAGAATATTTTTCCTTTCAGAAAGAAGATAAAGAACAAGAGGCTCACCACGGTGGTGTCGGTGATGAGATCGGCGCGGGTGATCGACGGCGGTGAAGACGGGGACGGGGCGTGACGGACCGCTAAATCTAGACAAATCTCGAGGAAAATGGAGCTTGGAGGTCGAGCTTCGAGAGGAGAAAGCTTAAGTAGTGTGGCTCGGGCATTCCATCGAACACCTCATGTGCATAGGAGGTGAGCTAGAGCACCACAAAGCCCTCTCCCCCTCGGCCAGAAAAAACAGAGCACTGTGCTCTGCTCTTGCGTGAGGGGGTATATATAGGCACTTCATTGGTCCCGGTTGGTGGTATGAACCGGGACTAAAGGGGAGCCTTTGGTCTCGGTTCAAGCCACCAACCGGGACCAATGGTGGTGGGCCAGGAGCGAGGCCCATTGGTCCCGGTTCATCCCACCAACCGGGACCAAAAGGTCCAGATGAACCGGGACCAATGGCCCACGTGGCCCGGCCGGCCCCCTGGGCTCACGAACCGGGACCAATGCCCACATTGGTCCCGGTTCTAGACTGAACCGGGACTAATGGGCTGAGCCGGCCTGGACCATAGCCCTGTTTTCTACTAGCGAGCCATCTAGCACGTCAATCCCTCCTTGAAACTTGAAACAGGGAGTAGCATCGACTCTGTAACGCAGCCGTCTTGGTTTTAAAAAAACATGGTGGTAGTTTCTGGGTGATCCGGACACATACGGACAAACTCCTGCCTATCTCGATGTAACGCGTCGTGCGCTGTCGCAGAAAAATTTGATGTGTCCTCAGATTGACAGATCGTCAGAGACACCTGTGGCGGCGCATAAGCCGTAACCCTAATTTCTTATGAACTTAATTCTTGTCCTCGTCAGTCCAACTGATTATTGTTGATGTAAACTCTGCCTCGCCGGCTATTGCTCATCCGGCGGGTCGTGGCCTCTCGATCCTTGAAAAGATCCCTTCAAGAACTCAACACCACCGTGCGCAAGCCCCACGGTGGGCGCCAACTGTCGTGGATTTGTCATAGCAGATGTCCTTAGTGTTAGGACTTAGTCGCGAGGCCAACGCATCTATGTGGTAGCTTGAGAGGGGTTGAGTGGGACGAGAGACGCAGGGCGGATCAACACACAAGACAAGGATTTAGACAGCTTCGGGCCCCGAGAAACATCATCCGGAATAGCCCTACATGCTGTTTGTGGCTAGGTCTAATTATCATCACGAGGGAGACGCCGTAAACTGGCTTTTGTGTCTAGCCCTAGAGATTGTTTCTTGCATGTAGCTTGTCCCTCTTTGGGGAGCCCTGCCCCTCCTTATATATGTTGAATGGGCGGTTTACATGACTAGTCCTAGTTGGATTAGGATTACCCTATTACAAGTGGAGTCCTAGTCTTGCTTCCTTTGTAAGGGAATATTCCTTGTGCTTTCCTCATAAACCGGCCCACCATTAAACGTGAACCGGCCTTCTGGGCCATGGGCCTCGTCATCCATCTGACCCGCCCGCCGGGTTACTGATGAACCGCCAAGACCGGGCGGGTAGCCCGTGAACCGCCAAGCTCCGCGCGGGTTACCAGTGAGTCGTCCAGTCCGGCCGGGTTATACTTCCGGCCGGTTTACGCAACGGGGTATATCCTCGACAGCCATGGAGCGTCGGCAGCCGCCGGAGTTGCCGTGCCTTCTCCAACCCAACACTCCGAGCAGCTGTCTCTACTCCGATACGACTGTGACGAGCTCTCACACCCAACCGAAGCTATGTTTCTAAAACATGTGTCGTATTGCGATGCTTGGCCTCGTACGCTCTAACGCCGGGCGCTCCTCCAGGTCTGCAATCGGGACTATGTTTCTGAAACACAACTCATGTTGCATGTTGCAGAAGAAAAAAATCTTCATAGTTGAATTGTTATTTTTCTTTGTGGAGTCAACATATGAGAGACATGAGGGCGACTGGGCGGGCGTCCGGGCCCCCGACCGCGACTGCGTCGTCCGCCGCTGGTGACCGCCGACGCGTCGGCGGGCACTTCTGGGCTCTCGCTGAGTCCGACGAGGAAGACGCGGACGACGATGGGGATGCATCCCCGGTGGAGTCGCCGCCCTCTCCGACGCCCTCAGATCTCATTTGCGAATTTTTCCATTCAGGTTATAGCGAAGATGAAGTGGCCACGACGATCGATCGGGTTCTGCCATTGGACGATCCGGCGCGTATCGGTCTTCACGCGGGCGAGAAGAATGAGATGATCCGACGTGTAGTTCATCAGAAGACGGCGGCATCGGCGCTCAGACC
Organism: Triticum urartu; assembly: GCF_003073215.2. Taxonomy (NCBI): domain Eukaryota; kingdom Viridiplantae; phylum Streptophyta; class Magnoliopsida; order Poales; family Poaceae; genus Triticum; species Triticum urartu. The sequence goes on from NC_053022.1 coordinate 23,135,421, forward strand.
ATGGAAGGGTCCCCTACCTAAGGTGAGTCTTCCGAATCTTACGTTATTCGATTTGATTAGGCCGGAGTCTTGGATCACTATCAAGAAGAGAAAGAACGCGAGGCGACGCGCCGTTAGTCAGGCAACGGCGGCGCCCGTGACGGCCGCATTGGTGACCGGGATCTCGCTCGCGAGATCGCAGCGCTTGAATCAGCTGCTGGGTGGTGTTGGGCCAGTTCGGAGCGAACCGGGTCCGCGAGGTGTTGGGCCGGGGACAGATGGGTACGAGGCCCAGGCTGTACCGGGCCATACTCCTACCTATATCGAGGTCCCATGCACGTACGAGGGCGATCGTGTTTCTCTCGCTCGTGCGCTGTCGCCTCCTGGTCCTAGGGTTCGCAAGCAGAGGATGAGGAGTTTCCCGGTCTGTGGAGTTCGTCGGGCTAGGAGGATCCGGCCACTGCTGGACATGGCCGGCAGCGGCTGCGCCGCCGCCAGCCAAGAAGGCCTCATCCGGTCCAACGGGATGGGGTGGGGCGGCTCCGCCGCCGGCGACGGGTGCCGGACGTGGAGTCCTGGCGCCGCCTGGCCAGAGGCCTCCGGCGGAAGGGGGCGCTGTGCAGGGTCACCTGGGCAGCGGAGTTGGCCCCTTGGGCGTGCGACCTCCGGGGCATGTGCCCTTACAGCCGGCTGCTGGTCGGGGCGGGTTGAGGCCTCCGGCGCCGGGCGCGGCACCCGCCGCTCAGCCGGCTGCGGGTCGTGGAGGGCCTCGGCCTATTGCGCCGGGCGTGACCGGTGTGGTTCCTGCTGGCCGCGGTGGTACTACCCTTGGGGGTGTGCCGACACCGTCGGGCGGTCAGCCTCGTGCCGCACCTCCGCCCCACTACGTCGCGAGGCCGGCGCAGTAACAGTCGGGTCCGACTCAGACGAGATAGAATTCTACCAATAGAGAGCCCAATGATCCGCCCAAGGCCAGTGGGGGGATGATGGGTATGATGCGTATGGTGATGGACGGCATCGTGGTTCCTCGTCCACGGGAGGACGTCGTGGCTATGCCTGGCAGAGTGATGGGTCTTCTGAGAGACCGTTTCTCGGCCCTCCAGGCGGATTTGTTGAGGGAGCCTCAGGCCCGGACTACCGCCAGAGAGGAGGCTATCGGGGCCATCGTGGTGGTCGGGGTGGGGGCCGTGGGAGGTTTCGCCGACCGCCTCCGCCTCCGGTAGTTGTTGACGATGCGGCGTCAGCACTGGAGGCCGACCACGTGTCCACTGATCTTCCTTCCCAGGCGATGGAGGTGGTGACTGCCTTGGCCAGTGTTGAGGTTCCTGAGGCTGCGACTGTGGCTGAGGTTACCGACAGGTCAGATGCTGAGAGGGTGTCCAAGTATGCGCGCAAGAAGGAAAAGATGCTTTGCTACCGTTGTGGGGAGAAAGGCCACTTCATTGCTGAGTGCGTGGCCGAGCTGTGTGAGTCATGTGGCAAGCCGTCACATGCCTCGAGGGAGTGCCCGTTCTTGCGTGACCAAGCTCCGTCGCTGACTATGTATGGAGTCTATTGTGCTGAGCTTATGTTCTTTGAGTCACTGGCTATGCGAGAGATTCCGGAGGAGACCCCGAGCTTGACCACCGGGGTTGTGAAAGCTACCCAGGGCGAGGTGATTGAGGCTCAGATCGTGCGCAGGCTTCAGGAGCTGGCTCCGGGGGACTTTTGTTGGGAGCTGGTTGTTCTCGAGGATAATGTTTTTAAGGTCGATTTCCCCACGGTGGATGACTTGCAGCGGTTGTTGAGCTTTGGTTTGTGTAGAGTCCCTGGCACTACGTGCATTCTGGAGTTTCACGAGTGGAAGAAGGTGGAGCCTAAGGAAAAGCCGCTTACGCAGGTCTAGTTGCGGTTTGTAGGGGCTCCATCTAAGCCTTTGCAGGATGTTCGAGTTGTGGCTAGTTTGGGTATTATGGTTGGGAAGACGGAGAGAGTTGATATGGCTTTTACCCGGGCTCATGGGGTGGCCCGGATTTTAGTGAGTATTCTGGATATTGAGTTCGTGCCTGATGTGGTCAACTGGACTTATAGGGGAGAGGTGTTCCTGCTCGAGATTGAGTTTGAGGACACTGATCTGTTTGCTGATGCGGTTAATGGGAATTATGTTGATATGCACGAGGGTGACGGCGGTGCGGGAGCCAATGGGGCACCGACTGATGAGTCGACACGAGAGGGGTCTAACGGCTCTCGCCCAGATGCTCAGTTGCCCGGGGATGGGACCGGGGTTGAGCCGGCAGAATCGCCATCGGTGCGTATGACTTCGTTGAGGTTTGGATCCTTTGAGCCAGCATCAGCGCCTCCCAGACTTTGGAGTGACCGGGTAGACTCTGATGATATGTTCGAGCGCACGCTTCCTTTGTTGGATTTTGAGGGGGCTGGCAGCTCTTTGCCTGGACGCTTGGTGAGGGCCTCATCGGCGAGGACTGTGGATGGAGTTGGGGTGGGGGAGCCGGAGGTTGCTTCTCTTTCCCTTGCTCCTCCTGTGGTCGAGGCTCCGGTGCCGATGGCTGCGTGTGAGTTGGTGCTGGGGGGAGGGGGTTCGGGACAGGAGGCCTTGACTTCTCCTCTCCATATCCCGATGCCGGTGACGTCGGTCACGTTGGGATCGGCCAGCGCTGGGGGAGGGAGCCTGAGGCAGGCGGCCTCGGCTCCTGCTACTCCGGTTGTGGCGGCGACACCCGCGCCAGCAGTAGCACTTGGGGGGGGGGCTGGGGCAGGTGGCCCTGGCTTCTCCTTCCTCTTCGGCGGTCAGGAGGACCGCGTCTCCTACGACGACGGCGCTCCGCTCTGCGCCAGCGGGTGGGGCGGCAGGAGGGCGCGGGCAGGCGGCCCCCGCCATTCCCTCTCCTGTCGTACCCGTGGCTGTGGACCCCGGCGTGGGGCATTTGTCTGAGGGGCTTGGGAGCCCGCAGCCGCCTCCTCCGGTAACCTTGGTTGATCCTTTGAGGGACTCAGCGCGAGGCTTTACTAGGGAGGAGGTCGTTGCTTTTGGCGGGATCCCGGACCCAGTCTCGACGGGGAGGCGGATGAGTGCTCGCATTCACGAGCTTCCGGAGGTTGATGATATGCAGCAGCGGTGCGCTATGAGGGCGGCCAAGCTTCAGGATGCTGCGATCTCTTCTGGTATGACCGTCAACATTTCTAATTCTTTATTGCATTTTTCTAATGAGAAGATTATAAATAATGCAAACCAATTAGGAGTTTCACTAGGTGATACTGATAGTGAGATTTCCAATTCGGTGAATGATCTATTAGATTTGGAGGCGGAGCGTGCCTTAGAGACTATTCGTAATCTTGCAGCGATTAAACCAATGAATGATGATGAGATTGATGCGTTAGGGGTTAGAGTGCTCGATAATCTATGTGAGGATCTAGCACCCCCCAATCATGAGTCTGAGGACGATGATGTGCCCCTAGAGAATGCCGCTGGTAGTATCGTTGCACCCGGTTATGAGGACCGGGCGTCAGAGCCTAGTAAACCAAAGCGCAAGTGGAAACGGAAGATCTATCCCGATTCTGCAGTTCGTAGGAGTGCTAGGATTCGGACTACTAAAAAATTCCATGACGAAATATGAAAGGAATCATTTGGAATAGCAGAGGTCTAAAGGACTTGGCTAAAAAAAGGTTTCTTGCTGAGGCATCTTTAGAGCAGCGTTTAGATTTCATTGCTCTATCGGAGACTGGTAGAGAAAACTTTGCTCCCTAGTTTCTTTCCTGTCTTGCGGGTGGTATTGATTTCTATTGGCATTGCCTCCCTCCGCGAGGAAGATCGGGTGGTATCTTGCTAGGTGTGAGATGCGATTCGCTTGAAGTCCGAAGTGTAGTGATGGGCAACTTCGCGGTAAAGTTTCGAGTAAGGTCTAAAGTAGATGGTTTCAACTGAGCTTTGGTGGCGGTTTATGGTGCCGCACAGCCCGAGCTTAAACCGGAGTTTCTGGCGGACCTTTTTCGAATCTTTGGGTCAGAACAACTTCGAGTTTTAGTTGGGGGTGATTTCAATATCATTAGGAGGAGAGAGGAGAAGAATAATGATAACTTTGATGGCAGGTGGTCGTTTATGTTCAATACCATTATTGAAAGCTTGGATCTGAGGGAGATAGAGCTTTCTGGTCGAAAGTTTACCTAGGCTAATGCTCTGCCAAACCCAACTTACGAAAAACTTGATCGAGTTATCGCGAGCGTGGAGTGGGAACAAAAGTTCCCTCTGGTTACGGTGCAAGCTCTCTCGCGGGGAATATCCGATCACACACCCTTGTTCGTGGACTCAGGGGAGCTGAATCACGTGGGTAACAAAAACACCTTTTCTTTCGAGATGTCATGGTTCGAACGCGAGGGGTTCTTGGACCTGATTGCCAGGGAATGGGCTAGGGGTGCAGGAGGTACGACTGCGGTCGAGCGTTGGCAGAATAAGATTAGGCATTTGAGAAGTTTCTTACGGGGTTGGGATAAGCACCTCAGTGGTGTGTATAAGATTGAAAAGGATAGACTCCTTTCTCTTAACAGGCCCTAGACATAAAGGCCGAATCCACGATTTTGCTGCCAGCTGAGCTTTAGGTTAAAACTGAGGCGGAGAAGAGGTTGAAAGAACTGCTCCGCGAAGAAGAATTGAAGTGGGCTTTGCAAGCTAAGATCCGCAAAGTGGTCCAAGGGGACGCGAATACTCAACTCTTTCATTTGATTGCTAATGGTAAGCACAGAAAGAAGCGAATCTTTCAACTTGAACAAGATGAGGGCACTATTTTAGGACAGGATAACCTAAAAACATATATTACCGAGTATTATAGGCAGTTATTTGGACCTCCAGAGGATAATTTTGTGTCCCTCGACGAGTCCAGGACTGAGGATGTGCCTCAACTATCGGCTGCCGACAATGATATTCTGGTTGCCCCGTTCTCAGAGAAGGAGGTGTTTGATACTATTGCACAGATGAAGAACAATAAGGCTCCCAGACCGGATGGATTCCCGGTCGAGTTCTATAAAAAGTGCTGGCACATTATTAAGGGGGATTTGCTACCTATGTTCCATGATCTGTTCTCTGGACAGCTTCACTTATTTCACTTGAATTTTGGAACTATCACACTGCTTCCTAAGAAAACGGATGCTGTGAGAATTGAGCAGTTCAGACCGATCTGCCTCCTCAATGTTAGTTTCAAAATCTTCACCAAGGTCTGGACTAATAGGCTCACACGGATTGTGCATTCTGTGGTGCAACAGTCCCAAACTGCTTTCATGTCGGACAGAAATATCCTTGAAGGGGTGGTCGTCCTGCATGAAACGCTCCATGAAATCCATTCCAAAAAATTAGATGGAGTGATTTTTAAGGTGGATTTCGAGAAAGCGTACGATAAGGTCAAATGGTCATTCCTCCAACAGGCATTGCGTATGAAAGGTTTCCATGAAGCCTGGCGCCGACAGGTTGAATCATTTACGCAAAAAGGTAGTGTGGGAATTAAAGTAAATGACGATATAGGTCATTACTTCCAGACACATAAAGGCCTAATACAAGGAGATCCGATGTCCCCTATCCTATTTAACATTGTGGTGGATATGTTAGCAATTTTGATAGGAAGGGATAAGGAAAATGGTCAAGTAGGTGGATTGGTACCTCATCTGGTTGATGGAGGTGTATCCATCCTTCAGTACGCTGATCATACAATTATCTTTATGGAGCATGACTTGGCAAAGCGAGAAATATGAAGCTTGTGTTATGCCTATTTGAACAATTGACCGGGTTAAAGATTAACTTTCATAAGAGCAAGCTGTTCTGTTTTGGTAGAGCCAAAGACGAACAGGAGGCTTATAGGCAATTGTTTGGGTGCGAGTTGGGAGATCTACCCTTCTCTTACCTCGGTATTCCAATCCACCATCGTAGGCTGACAAACAGAGAATGGAAGTGCATCGAGGACCGATTTGAGAAGAAACTGAGTCGCTGGAAGGGTAAGCTCATGTGATACGGAGGCCGATTAATCCTGATAAATTCGGTGCTCACGTGTATGCCTATGTTTCTCTTATCGTTCTTTGAGGTCCCAGTTGGTGTTAGGAAAAGACTGGACTTTTATCGATCGCGTTTCTTTTGGCAGGGTGATGAGCTTAAAAGAAAATATCGGCTTGCTAAATGGGATATCATCTGTAGACCGAAAGACCAAGGGGTCTTGGTATTGAGTATCTAGAAGTTAAGAACAGATGCCTTCTTAGCAAGTGGTTGTGGAAGCTCTCATCGGAGACTGATGCCATGTGGGCTCAAATCCTTCGCAGCAAGTACCTCCAGACAAAAACTTTGTCCCAGGTCACAGTCAGGCCGACTGACTCGCCTTTCTGGAAAGGACTGATGAAAGTCAAACAATCTTTGTTTAATAGGATGAAGTTTGTTATTGGAAACGGCGCTAGTACATGTTTCTGCGAGGATACTTGGCTCGGCGAGACACCCTTGGCCATTCAATATCCGTCTTTATACCGTATTTTTCAACGACGTGAGGTGTTCGTCGCATCGGTATTTCAATCTATCCCCCTTAATATTCAGTTTCGATGGTCGCTAGCGGGCAATCATTGGGAAGAATGGCTCCATCTAGTTAGGAGACTGATGGAGGTTCAGCTTTCTCAACAACCCGATGAACACTAGTGCAGAACTGGGCAATAGCACCGGTTCGTAAGGCCCTTTAGTGCCGGTTCCATAACCGGCACTAAAGTGTGGTCACTAAAGGGCCCCCCCTTTAGTACCGGTTCAGCACGACCCGGTGCTAAAGGGAAACCACGTGGCACGAGCCAGCTCCGGGGGCCGGGAGCCCTTTAGTACCGGTTGGAGCCCTTTAGTACCGGTTGGAGCCAACCGGTACTAAATGTTTGTGGGTTTTTGTTTTATTTTGTATTTTTCAATTAAATTTGTGTTATCAATTTAATTTAGGATTGTTTTACGTTATAATGAGTTGTAGTCGTCGTCATCATCATCATCATCATCATCATCATCGCATATTAATAAATAAATAAACTCTAGCCAGCTAAAAATCATCGTAGTCGTCTAATTACCACTATTTAATCATCATAGTCATTAACTCTAGCTATCTAATCATCACCAACATTGGCTAGCTTAAAGAGGAAACATTCACTTTCTAACAGAAGCAAAGATATCATCGAGTTCAACATAATCATCACCAACATCGAAGTTCAGGACACGGACATGAGACACTAATTAAGAGCATGAACTAGTGCTACTCCCTCTTAGGTAGAATAGCATAGAACATGTATAGCTCTCCTGATTCATCATACTGGAGCATGCAGATGAATCTGTCTCCTAATCTTGGGTTGCGCTTCTCCTTGCTGCCCCCTAGTACTTCTCTGCGATCGTTAACAATTTTGCTCCAATCTTTCACTATTAAGCATTCTTCGCTTTCAGAAATCCTGAATGCACTCATGTGCAATGTAGGATATCTTGGCCGTAAGCTAACCATTGACATGTCACCTTTAGTCTCGATCCACTAAGACACAACTGTCATCGGAAGTCCCTGTTGAAGAACATCGTATAGTAATTAATATACTAAGCAATGAAAGTTTAGCTTCAAAAATAATGTATGTAAAAGATGCACTAATTAAGGACAAATAGTTAAAATCTTACCATCTTTCGATTATAGATGTGACCGTAGTTCAATACGATCACCATTGGTCGCACGTTTTGAGTACTAACATTTCTAAGTTCAGAATTTTTTTTTGTCTTGACAGTATTAAGATCCTCAAGCCATGAAACATAATGACTTATCTCCTCGCAGTTTAGTTGATCCCCGGGGCAGTAGTAGGTCCTGTCTACCAAGTGCCGGACATGTTTGCTTGAACCGAAATAAGCTGACAATACAAATTAGTTGTCACCTATTTTTGAATAAACTTTATCAAAGACATAAACATATGCACGCATGGTTGAGAAAAACTCACATAATGGTAGAACTGGAGGTGTTTGCACATCGACCAGATGTCTATATTACCTTCAATATCATCTTCCGGACGAATATCAAAGGTGACAACCATACCAGGCTCAAATGCATAAGCCTTCCATAGTGCTTGCCAAGCTTTGTATTCAAAATGGGTGTCTGTGTCTCCATTATATAATTTGACGTTGAAAGTATACCCATGCTCCGTCTTCAAGTAAACTCTCTTTACCTCCATATCATCTATAGCACTAAAACCTATCTTATCCAAGACAAAAATTCTTGCATGGCAGGGGATGCGCTAGCAGAATAGTGAAAATTTAAATTTATAAGTTGAAGCAAATGAAGCATAAGTTTTGCATTCAAATAATAATTGCCAAAGTGACTTACTGTATCAACTTCGAATGTCTCATCCAGCTTGATGCTGATGCGCCTACCATCAACAAGGAAATTTCTGTCGCACAGGCCGCGCTGGTCTTCACAGTGTTCGCACATAATGAAATTTTTTTCGTCGTCAGATGACATTTCCTATGTTCATATAGGTGAAACATTAAACACCTATTACTATCTAACATTAATTAATATCTAGCCAAATATATATTCATCTAACATTTGACATTAATATATCTAACTATATTTATCTCTAACAATTGACATTATTATATATTTAACTTTTCTATCTAATTCATCTAACATTCGACATTAATCTAACATTTATATAAACTCAAAATATATAAAAAATTAAATAAACAGAAAAACTCATTAACAAATAATATTTTAATTAGATCATCAAATCTCAGATACCTAAATTTTCTTACTAAAAATAAACTAGTTATATTAATTATTGAACTAGTTCAAATCTCATATACCTAAATAAACTAGTTCGATAATTTTCTTACTAAAAATAAAGTAGTTATATTAATTATTCAACTAGTTCAAATCTCTAGTTCGACAATTTTCTATCTAGCTAATTCATCTAACATTCGACATTAATCAAACATTCGATCATCTAATTAACTTTTCTAAAAAATAGAAAATAAGTAAAAAAATGTGTGTGTGTATGTGTGTGTATGTATATATGCATGTGTGTGTATGTGTGTGGCCCCGTACGCCGCCGCCCGTACGTACGAGCGGGGGCGCCGGCGTACGGGGCGGGGCAGCGGCGTACGTACGTGCGGGGGCGCCGCCATACGGGCCGGGTGCGACGACGACGGACGGCGGCGCGGCGGGTATACGCGAGAGCGAGAGACGTACGGGACCGCGGCGGGACGACGACGGACGGCGGCGCGCGGCGTTCGGGGCGGCGGCGCGAGACGGCAACGACGACGGGCGGCGGCGGGGACAGCGACGACGACGACGGACGACGGGCGACGGGCGGCGAGGACGGGTTCGAGCGGCGCGCGAGAGATTGGACGAAAGAAGTGGGGAGATCTAACTGAATTTTCGTAAGTGTTATATATATAGGAGAGGCCTTTAGTACCGGTTGGAGCCACCAACCGGTACTAAAGTCCAACTTTAGCTAGGCCGAGAGGCCGGAAGAGCAGGCCTTTAGTACCGGTTGGTGGTTCCAACCGGTACTAAAGGGTGGTCTATAGTACCGGTTGGAGCCACCAACCGGTACTAAGGGCCTCGCGTTGCCACCCCAAAGTTTAGTCCCACCTCGCCGGGCGAAGGGCAGGCGCACTGGTTTATAAACCCAGCCGCGGCTACCTCTTCGAACTCCTCTATATAGCAGGCTTCTGGGCCTAATTAATTAGGCGAGCTGCCCTGTGAGCCTGCTGGCCCTTCTGGGCCTGCATTTGCACACCCTAGGTCTGGCAGGCCCACTGGGCAGCGCGCCAACAAATGTTTTATATAGTTTTTTCTTTTCTGCATTATTTATTTTCTTCTATTTATTTTTGAGTAGTTTTTATATAGTTTTTTCTTTTCTGCATTATTTATTTTCTTCTATTTATTTTTGAGTAATTTTTTTGTATAGTTTTTTTATTTTCTGCATTATTTCTTTTCTTCTATTTATTTTCTTCTGGAAATTGAATGCTGCATACTGAACAATTAGGTAAATGACCGAAAAACAACAAATGATGTCAGAACATGTTGGAAATTGATGACGTCGCTTTGAATGCTGCATACTGAACACAAAAGAAGTCCGGAGTTCAAATAAGTTTAAAAAACATTGAAGTTGGCCATGTAACAGATGAGTTCTCGTACGAAACCCTGATACTCTGAAAGAGTTTGTCCAGTTTGTACACGAAGTGCGTCCAGTTTTTGCCGTGACCCTCTCTACTCTTTAGCGCATGCTATGCGGGTAATATGATGATACCATGCCAAGTTTCAACATTTTTAGGATTCATTTTGTAGTGATTTTCAATTTCACGGTCATTTAGCTCTCTAAACAATTAGGTAAATGGCCGAAAAACAACAAATGATGTCAGAACATGTTGGAAATTGATGATGTCACTTTGAATGCTGCATACTAAACACAAAAGATGTCCGGAGTTCAAATAAGTTTAAAAAATATTGAAGTGGCCATGTAACAGATGAGTTCTCGTCCGAAACCCTGATACTCCGAAAGAGTTTGTCCAATTTGTACACGAAGTGCGTCCAGTTTTTGCTGTGACCCTCTCTACTCTTTCGCGCATGCTATGCGGGTGATATGATGATACCATGCCAAGTTTCAACATTTTCAGGATTCATTTTGTAGTGATTTTCAATTTCACGGTCATTTAGCTCTCTAAACAATTAGGTAAATGGCCGAAAAACAACAAATGATGTCAGAACATGTTGGAAATTGATGACGTCGCTTTGAATGCTACATACTAAACACAAAAGAAGTTCGGAGTTCAAATAAGTTTAAAAACATTGAAGTGGCCGTGTAACAGATGAGTTCTGGTCCGAAACCCTGATACTCCGAAAGAGTATGTCCAGTTTGTGCAAGAAGTGCGTCCAGTTTTTGCCGTGACCCTCTCTACTCTTTCGCGCATGCTATGCGGGTGATATGATGATACCATGCCAAGTTTCAACATTTTCAGGATTCATTTTGTAGTGATTTTCAATTTCACGGTCATTTAGCTCTCTAAACAATTAGGTAAATGGCCGAAAAATAACAAATGATGTCAGAACATGTTGGAAATTGATGACGTCGCTTTGAATGCTGCATACTAAACACAAAAGAAGTCCGGAGTTCAAATAAGTTTAAAAAACATTGAAGTGGCCGTGTAACAGATGAGTTCTCGTCTGAAACCCTGATACTTCGAAAGAGTATGTCTAGTTTGTCCATGAAGTGCGTCCAGTTTTTGCCGTGACCCTCTCTACTCTTTCGCGCATGCTATGCGGGTGATATGATGATACCGTGCCAAGTTTCAACATTTTCAGGATTCATTTTGTAGCGATTTTCAATTTCACGGTCATTTAGCTCTCTAAACAATTAGGTAAATGACCGAAAAACAACAAATGATGTCAGAACATGTTAGAAATTGATGACGTCGCTTTGAATGCTGCATACTAAACACAAAAGAAGTCCGGAGTTCAAATAAGTTTAAAAAACATTGAAGTGGCCGTGTAACAGATGAGTTCTCGTCCGAAACCCTGATACTCCGAAAGAGTATGTCCAGTTTGTACACGAAGTGCATCCAGTTTTTGCCGTGACCCTCTCTACTCTTTCGCGCATGCTATGCGGGTGATATGATGATACCGTGCCAAGTTTCAACATTTTCATGATTCATTTTGTAGCGATTTTCAATTTCACGGTCATTTAGCTCTCTAAACAATTAGGTAAATGACTGAAAACAACAAATGATGTCAGAACATGTTGGAAATTGATAACGTCGCTTTGAATGCTGCATACTAAACACAAAAGAAGTCCGGAGTTCAAATAAGTTTAAAAAACATTGAAGTGGCCATGTAACAGATGAGTTCTCGTCCGAAACCCTGATACTCTGAAAGAGTTTGTCCAGTTTGTACACGAAGTGCGTCCAGTTTTTGCCGTGACCCTCTCTACTCTTTCGCGCATGCTATGCGGGTTATATGATGATACCATGCCAAGTTTCAACATTTTCAGGATTCATTTTGTAGTGATTTTCAATTTCACGGTTATTTAGCTCTCTAAACAATTAGGTAAATGACCGAGAAACAACAAATGATGTCAGAACATGTTGGAAATTGATGACGTCGCTTTGAATGCTGCATACTGAACACAAAAGAAGTCCGGAGTTCAAATAAGTTATTAAAAATAAAAAAGAGGTGCAATGCGGGTTAATTTGCTTCAAGCCATTCGGAATAGTGTAGACTGCACTACACATAGCTCAGTGCAATCTATGCTATTCCGCAAGGCTTGAAGCTAATCAACATGTAGGTGAGCATTGCAACTCTTCGTCATTGTCTGTGCACTCACGGCTTATAAACCGCTCATACTGCCTCTCTCTTGGCGAGGTGGGACTAAAAATCAGCTTACAAAGAAACTCTAGTACAGGTTCATGGCATGAACCGGTACTAAAGGTCTTCGTGGGGGCCCCAGACTGACCATAGCCTGACACAGCCTCATTAGTACCGGTTCGTGGCATGAACCGGTACTAAAGGTTACCCACGAACCGGTACTAATGATGCCCGCCCGCCTAGCCGTTGGAACCGGCACTAATGGTCACATTACTGCCGGCTCAAATTCAAACCGGCACTAATGTGCTTCACATTTGACCCTTTTCTACTAGTGGAATTACGCTGGAAACTGACTAAGTCTGGAGTATTCACAGTTAAATCAATGTATATTGATGTTATTAATTCAAACTCCATTCCTACCCCCAAGCATGTTTGGGATGTCAAAGTTCCTTTGAAAATAAAAGTGTTTATGTGGTTTGTCCATAAACAAGTTATTTTAACCAAGGACAACTTGATAAAGCGTAATTGGACAGGACCTATTAGGTGTAGTTTCTGTGATCGGGATGAGACAATCAAACACCTCTTTTTTGATTGCCCGTTGGCCAAAGTCCTTTGGTGGACGGTCCACATTGCTTTTAATATCAATCCACCAAATTCTGTCAACGCGTTATTTGGGACATGGCTTAATGGGATTGAGCCTGACTTAGCGAGACACATTCGGGTTGGAGTTTGCGCTTTGTTGTGGACTATCTGGACTTGCAGAAATGATTTGGTTTTTAATAGAATATCACGTATCCATTTTTTTGCAGGTTATATTCCGAGCCACGGCAGTGATCCGTTCGTGGTCGCTACTCACTCCGATGGAGGCAAGGGAGCATTTGGTTACTGGATCTTTCCGCTGGGAGATGGTAGCTCGGGATATCTTCAACCGGTTTGGATGGCGGTCATGTAATAGGATAGGCAATTAGTTTACCTATCTTTTTTTAGCCAGCCGGTTGTGGCGTCTTTTTGTGGCTAGTTTGTGTTTTTAGCCCTTTTTGGCTCTGTGTGAGCTTTCTTTGTTTTTTATTACTTTTGGAGACCTTGTAACCATGGTGGCACTGCTTTATTTGGTTAATAAGATGGCCGTATGCATCACTCGATGCAGAGGCCGGGGAGTCCCCTCTTTTCAAAAAAAAAAAACAAGACCTTTGTTGCAGAAACTTTCTGAACAATATGCTTGTTGCAAAAAAAATTTCTAAAAAAATTGATTGCACGGTACTTGTGGCCAGCATGAGCGCTCGATCAAGATCAATCCGACGGCTACGCAGGCGACGGACGCTGCGCGTGCATCAGCCGGCTGAAGGATAGCGTTTTCCATATAAAATATAACGAGCACATATCCGGCCTCTGCATAATTAAGATGTACACAACCACCAAACAAAAAAACCAATGGAAAGAAGGAAACAACCCATAGGGTCTGGGCGAGGCGAACAACTCACTGCAACAAAATATCAGCTACTACCACCTCTATCGGCAACACCGGTATGACGAGTTCCCTCAACAACGACCCCTTTAGCAAGGAGACGGTGCATGAACGCCGTCGTCACAGGATCCAACCACATAGACGAGTAGTGTTTTCACCCAGAAGAGAAAGATCAAGTATGATCCAGGCAGTGCCTTCAACAAGGGAGCAGCCCACCGCTGCCATGTACAACCAGAGAAGGTCGAACCTCGGGTTTTTGCCATGGAACTCGAGATCTGGTACTCGATGAGAAGAATTCACCAACTTTCCAGAGAATAAGTCTTGCTGCAATGTGTTGATCACTACCCAAAACACGGGTAAAAGTGAAGTCCACACATCGAGCAGTTGCAATGCCATATCTATCCAAGTAGACAACGAGCATCCTAACAGATGCACCGATGTGGGACACACTCCGACCATCACCGGAACACAAGGATATCCATCAAACGGCCCCTCATGTGGACGGGAGGCATGGGGGAGCCTGGAACGCGAAGCCTGACAGCCAAATCAAGGGAACCACCACCGAACATCCCGTCGAAGCCGGCTCCGTCGGTCACTCCACCGGCTGTAACCATGCAGAAGGATGGCGCTCGGCGTGAAAGCCAAACAAAGCAGGCACTCCTTCCCGGTCACACCACCAAGGGACCAAGACGTGATATACTGCATCATTTTGTCAAGGCATGCCAAGGCCAAACCGTGGACCATGCTCAAGTCTTTGCCCTAGACTACCCGCATGCCCTTCTCACACTAGATTGAGAGTTCAAGGAGCACGAAATGAGCATAGCTTGGTTGGGTTTTTCGTGCCCACCCGAATTCAAGCCCTAGACTTGGTATGAGTGCTTGTATTTTTTGAATTTATTCTAGGCTTTTTGGTGATGCTCTTTTAGTGGGAGTCGACGTTTCCATCGAGGGCAACTATTGATTTCTAAGTAGTGTGTCCTCCATATTGTCATGAGGTCCTCATTCAGTCAACACACAATACATTCCGAGAACACACAACAGAGTGCAAGCTGCTGCTTGGTTGACTATTCTTCGCTATTTATCGCCATCTCTGCCCCTTTTTTCTTTCCTTTGGCAGCTGCTGCTGGGCTCCGTGTTTCTCTTCTTCAATGTCGCCATGTTTTCCTGTTTTTACTTTTTCCTCATGCTTGTGGAAAAAATTACACAGGAACTATTCCTAGAAAGCAATTGAAGGTAGGGATGGAAGGGCGCTCAGGGTGCACATCTACTCATATCTTTCCCAATTAATTCTCCTCCGTCTAAAACTTATGCACTGAGTGGACTTGAGTGGACATAATATTAGAGTTTTTATTTTATGGTATCTCCTGTAATTGGTTTCATACTAGTATTTATTGTTTATTTCATCATGTAACTTGTAACTGCTTATGTTATGGCAACTCCGTACATATATTGAAGCAGTTTGTGTTAAGCTATTCTATAGTACTAATGTTTCCCTTTTCGCTTTTCAGTTGCTACATTGTAGAACAAAAGATTAATTGTGGGAAAATTCCATGGTGGAATTCTATCGATGTACGTGTTGATTGCTGTGTAACAGCCAACACGGCAATACTCCTAGGTATGTCGTTCGTAATTTATAAGTAATCAAATGTGTGCGAATTATTACTGTCGTCTCCATACTTTGGTAGATCCTAGTAGTGCATAGAGATGTACAATACAACATAACAGAAACGGCAGTAAACACTTGCATGAATGCGATGAAGATAAAGCACAATAAGTTTCCAAGATGGTGTTGAGGAAGATCCCATTTTGCTGCCTAGTGTTTGCATGTTGTGTATTGGTTGGGGGATGTGATTCCGTGGATACTGTTGGTGAATATTTAAGAATGTGTCGTCCAGTGTTATGAGGTCTTAGTCAGTCAACACGCAACAGTTGAGTGGAAGATACTTCTGGATGACTATTCTTCCGTGTCTGCCTCTTTTCTTTCCTTAGGCAGCTACTGCTCGGCTGCCTGTTTTTATTCTTCATTATCGTCATCTCTACCTCTTTTTTCTTTCCTCGTGCCTGTGGAAAAATGACACAGGAATTAGAGAACGGATGTCCTGGACACGGCAACATATGGTACTAGACCATCGAAGGTGAGCGTTGCCGCGCCCGCCTATTTTTACAATGGATTGGTAGGAATTCCCATCAATACATTAATGTACGGAACACAAAAGTTATACATAAATTTCGACATGTTTTGCAAAAAAAGTGTTATGAAAATGTAAACAGCTATAGATTTTGCATACGATGTCGAAAAAAACGTATAATATATCAAAATGTTCAGAACGAAAATCCGGTTCCGATTTCGACTGCCGTATGTCGTTTTGGAAATTTTTAGAATCCTTAAATTCTGAAAGGAAAATAAGTTATCCTCAAATTTAAGTTTTTTTGAATTTTTTGTCAAACTACTTATTCAAGAAATATTAGTGTTACAAAATAATCATCATTTTTTAGAATAATAGTTTCAAACTCAAACGGTGAAACGTGTGACTTTATGCTCAAGTTCAACTCCTAAGGGTTAATAGGATTGATAGCTTACTATTGTTAGGAAAACAACAAGTGCAGACTTGGAAACTAGGGGGAATAGAATTCGGAAGTTAAGCGTGCTTAAGCTGTAGTAGTGAGAGGATGGGTGACCAGCCGGGAAGTTAGACGATTTGGAATGAGTTGAGCAGTGATGAGGGTGATTAGAGATTAAATTGTCAAATAATTGAGAAATTGGAAATTCGAAAAAAATCATTTTTTCAAAAAAAATTCCTTTAGTCCTGGACAGCAGCCACGTGGAACTCCTTTAGTCCCGGTTCATAAGCCAACCGGGTCTAAAGATAATGGGCATTAGTCCCGTTTGTTTTGTCCCGGTTCCAGAACCGGGACTAAAGGCCCTCTGACATCGACTTGGCCCGCCAAGATCGAAATGTAAAGTACTCCCTCTAAAAAAATTATAAGAGCGCTAAGATCACTAAAGTAGTGATCTAGAGGCTCGTATATTTCTTTATAGAGGGAGTTGAAGTTACGAGATGAAAAAAATTCTAGCACTGTCAGCAATCAATTTCAATAAGTTACCTGTTTAGTTGTCGAACTTTCTTTCTCTTTTACCACAAACTTGGATCAATGATTTTGATTTTTTTTTCTAGATGAATACTGGTCAATCAAATTTATTATCTGAACCAGAATAAATATTTTTTCTTACCAAGGATGCGAACATGAGAAATCCAAACAAGCCGATATTGGAAATCTAGAACTTCAGAGGTGAGACATAGCTTGGGAAGACTGACATTCTGATTTAGGACTATTCACAAAGTAGATACTGTAATTAAATTCCCTTTCAATCAATAAGAAAATTTTGATTTCACAATAAATTGAATGAATCTAGTTTATTTTTTTGAGAAAATGGAGAAAAATCTAGTGTTTTACCATTATCGCTTTTAGCGAGCAACAAGTAGCACTCGCCTGTAGTTCCCGGCTGTGGGCCGGCAAGGGGCGGACACAGCCCAAAAAGAAATACTGTCTTTCCATGCTCCGGCCCGCTGGCCACCGCCGGCAAGTTGCGGCCCCGGCGGTGTCCGCTCGTCGGCAATGGTACCGACCACATCGGCGAGCTCTGCTATGACAAGCTGGGTGCTCTTCTCCCAGTCTCATTCTCAGTAGGTGCTGCGTGGTCGCCGCCTCGTGCTCTCTTGATCTACAACTTCTGGTGATTTATGCCACGGATGAAGGAAAATGTTAATTGTTTGTGTCTTGCTGCTAATTTTGGTCGCTGAGCATCGATTTCAGGGACAGGAAGGGAATTTGGAGGAGGTAGGCGACCGGGGCCATAAAGATCAGCTCCCGCGCACCGCCTGTTCGATGAAATGCCCACAGCATGCCGCAGCCACGTCTTCTTCTCCTCTCTTTGTGGGCGCTCCTTGTAGGTAAAGGTTGTGCACTTATCTGCATAGATTACCTGTTAGCAAGCTCTTAGCTTGCACAACACAGAAGTTGGAATGCTATTGTTGTTCTTAACTTGAGCTGCTCATTATCCTGTATCATTTAATCATTGTAGTCTAGTGCTCTAATCTTTATACTCCCCATGCTCTCCCTACTGGTATGAAGGACAATGTGGCATGCTGTACAACCAAACTTATAATCTTGACCAAGTTGCTCTCGCACAGGAGGGAATTAAGATGCTCAACAGAATGTATGCTGCCTTAATTTCCTATATATCAAGTTCATCGTTGATCCCGGTTCTGGCTCCCAAGATTAAGTTGAAGTGTCCTTCATTTTGCAGATGACTGCAATGAAGGCTGCCAATAAAGAGCTGAAAGGGTTGATGAAGGCTGCGAGGATTGAAGATATAGATTTACAAGGAGCAGATCAAGAAGACCAGGCCCCACGCAGGAGGCTGTCAAGGTGCGCGCCATGAGGATCCTCAAGCAGCGCAAGATGTATGTAGTAATCCGTTCTTCCATAACCTGCCGCTACTAACCCAACCCAACCCCCCTCCTAATTTATTTATTTATCTCTGTCCGACTAGTCTCACAAACCAGACAATTGCTGAGTACTAGCTGCTACTGAACTAATGAGGGCATGTAAATTTCTGGGGTAGAGGTCTAGATGACAAGATGTGTATTAAAAAAAACAATTTGAGGATGTTTTCTTACCTAATAGGACACACCTGAAAAATATACTGAACTAGTTTTATTAAACAGTTTTAGTATGTTTCACATTCTGTTATCTTACTAGTCCATAGCTTCTTCTACTCCGCATCGAGGGGCTCCGTAACAAATCATCATCTGCTGCTAAACAGCGCTGATTTTAAAGGGGATCTCCAAATATGCTCTGTTAATGGAATTGCATGGGTAGTTGTGGGATATCCGCATTTGTTATGATTGCTTTCTTGGCTTAGGGGCAACTAAAAGGGAATATTGCATTTTACAATGGAACAACAGCGCCAATGCTTGTCAACTAAAATACATGGTTGGCCAGACAGACTTACTCCTTTCTGGTTGTCCAAATCTTGTTGGTGTGCTTTCTTACATATCTAGAACTTTTGTAATGTTTGGAGATTTTCTTATCAGTAAAGGTTATGTTCTTATCTGCTTATTAGTTTACTTGATATAGAAACTAGGATTTGCTTATTTGGAAGGCTAGCAAGTTCTTAACATGGAATTTAATGTAGGCAAGACAGAAGTGGAATGCAATTGTTTATCTATGCACCAGGCTTTATTATAGTGCTCTACTAGTCTTTATCCTTGACATGCTTTCCCTGCAGGTACGAAGTGTCAAACAACATTCTTACGTGCGTGACAAGGAGGCAGCCGCACCAGATCATCTTAGGTAGTTCGTAGAGTTGATTAGCTAGGATCTATCTTTATCTTCCCTTTGTAATCTTATCTCTAGCTTCCTCTCCAAGATGTAATCTAAACTGTATGCGCTATCAGGGAGGTACGCCCCTGCCTATAAACACGTACGGCGTCCCCTCGAGTTGAGGTACGACGCTTTCCACCATCGCACATGGTAATCAGAGCCCTTCTCTTCCACGTCTAAACCCTAGAACTCCATCCAGTGCAACTATGTCGTCTTCCTCTTCCTCCGGTGCCTCCCAGGCTGGTCCCAATGGCCAAGTCACGGAGAGGCTCTCCCGCACCAACTACGTCCTCTGGCGCGCGCAGATCATGCCGTAGCTGAGGGGCGCGGGTGTCTTCGGTTACGTCGACGGCACGATACCGGAGCCGGCCAAGATCCTCCACACCAAGAACAAAGATGGGAAGGAATCCTCTGAGCTGAATCCCCTCCACTCTATCTGGGTGCGAGAGGACCAGCAGGTGCTCGGGTACCTGCTGAACAACCTCACCAAGGAGGTGCTCGTGCAGGTGACCGCGATCACCACGGCGCGCGAGCTCTGGGTGGCGTTGTCGGGGATGTTTTCCTCGCAGTCGCTCAGTCGCGTAAACAACATCAGAACCTCTCTGGTGAACACCCTGAAGGGCAACAAGACCGTCGCCACCTACTTCGCCGAGATGCGTGGCTTCGCAGATGAGCTGGCCGCCGCCGGGATACCTTTCCAGGATGATGAACTCATCTCCTACATCCTGCACAGCCTCGACATGGACTGCCAGCCACTCGTCTCCGTCCTCGACGCCCGCATCACCCCGGTATCCCTCGATGAGCTTTTTTCCATGCTTAGCAACTTTGATCAGAGGGTGGCGCAGTACCAGGGATCGGGCGGCTTCAAGTCGTCGGCTAACGTCGCGACGCGTGGGCGCGACGGCAATGCTCGTCACCATGGTCCCCCTCGCTCCAAGGGCAAGCAAGGGAGCGGCGGCAACAACGGCGGGTCCAACTCCCGCAACGGATGGCCAAACTACACCAACACCAGGGGCCGACGTGGCGGTTCTTCCAGGTCGCGCCCCTACGCGGTGCGCTGCCAAATCTGCGGCAAACCGGGCCATACGGCGAGGGACTGCTGGTACCGGTTTGATGAGGATGAGGCCTCCTTTGAAGATGAAGAAAAAGTTGCTGCTGCTGCTGACGGTTCATATGGCGTCAATACCAATTGGTATCTTGACAGCGGCGCAACGAACCATCTTACCGGCGAACTGGAAAAGGTGACACTCAAGGAGAAGTATCACGGCAAGGACCAGATCCACACCGCAAGTGGTGCAGGTATGAGGATATGTCACATTGGTCATTCAGTTTTTCGTACCCCACGTTGAAAATTTCATCTTAGGAAAATTTTGCATGTCCCTAGCACTGACAAGAACCTTCTATCTGTCCATCGAATCACCCTTGATAATCATGTTTACATTGAATTTCATCCCTTCTTCTTTTTGATCAAGGATCAGGTCACGAGGAAAACTCTCTATCGAGGTAGATGTGTTCGAGGCCTTTACCCGTTGATTCCGGAGCTTCGAAGATACAATAAACAAGCTTGTGGTGCTATCAAGCTTTCGGCCACACGATGGCACGACCGTTTAGGGCATGCTTCATTTTCCTTAGTTGATCGTTTACTTAAAAAGAATAAGCTCCCGCTTGTTGGTGAGCGCAATGTTGAAACCATTTGTGATTCTTGTCAGAGAGCAAAAAGTCATCAACTTTCTTATCCTGTTTCCACTAGTGTTTCTACTCAACCATTGCAATTAATTTTTTCCGATGTATGGGGTCCTGCCCCAAGCTCTGTTGGTAGACACACGTACTATGTCAGTTTCATTGATGATTACAGCAAGTTCTCTTGGCTTCACTTTCTTAAAAAGAGGTCAGAAGTTTTCCAAGTCTTTAAAAACTTTCAAGCTCTTGTAGAACGACAGTTTGATCGAAAGATTCTTGCTGTCCAATCCGACTGGGGTGGGAGTACGAAAAACTCAACACCTTCTTCCAAACACTAGGGATTTCCCAACAAGTGTCATGCCCTCACGCTCACCAACAAAATGGGTCTGCGGAACGTAAGCACAGGCACATTGTTGAGGTTGGCCTTGCTCTCTTGGCCGGAGCCTCTATGCCCTTAAAATTTTGGGACGAAGCATTCCTCACTGCTGTACACATCATAAACATGCTTCCTAGTCGGGTTATCAACAATGAAACTCCCTTAGAAAGGCTTTTCCACACAAAACCGGACTATAAATCTCTTCGTGTTTTTGGATGCGCTTGTTGGCCAAATCTTCGCCCCTACAACACTCGCAAGCTTATGTTTCGTTCCAAACAGTGTGCGTTTCTTGGGTATAGTGCTCAGCATAAAGGAGTTAAATGTCTTGATATCTCCACTGGTCGTGTCTACATATCTAGAGATGTTGTTTTTGACGAGACAAAATTTCCTTTTGTTGATCTCCACCCTAATGCCGGCGCCTTACATCGCAAGGAGATCCTTCTCCTACCACCTCATCTCTCCGGTCATGATCAAGGGGGACACGATAACTGTGATGATCATTTGTTGACTAATCCTCTTAACCATATGCATGAGCCTTGTGATGACACATGAGATCATAGTGGCGAAAACAGCGAAGAAAACGGTGCAAACAGCGAAGAAAACAGCCCAACAGTCCATCCATATCGTATGTGTCGCGGCGAAGGGAGCAAATCCGCCTCGGGATCTGGCGTGCAAGCAGCAGCAGGTGGATCAGCCTCGGGATTCGGCGCGTCAGCAGCGGCAGGAATATCTGCCCCGGGATCCGGAGCGACAGGCGTGATAGCGCGCGGTGCTGCGACAGCAGCGCCCGCGCCCTTCTCCGCGTTGACCACGCGGCCAGCTGCGGTTGGCAGCAGCGGCTCCACTAGCCCACGCGAATCAGCAGCTGCCACGTGCCAGGCTACTGCTGGCCCGATCGGCTCGCGCTTCGGGAGCCAGCCGGCTGTCTACAAGCGGCGCGACGCGGTTCGATTGGCTGGCGCGGGACCGGACGTAGCAGGCACTGGCTCCGGTCGGGGGGGATCTTCTGCGCCGGATCCGCCTTTTCCACAACAGCCAGCCGCCACAGAAGATCAGCTAGGAGCGGACCATGTGGAAACTGGTGGCGCAGGCGGATCTGCCTCGGATCAGGCGCAGATTTCACCCCCTGATTCTGCCATGGGATCCTCTGTGGCGCAAAACAATGCAGCCACACAGCAGCACCGTACACGACTACAATCAGGGGTAATTAAGCCAATTAATTACAAGCACATAACCAAATATGGTATGATCTGTTCTACAGGTGAACCAGGTGAGCCTACCACACTTGAGGAGGCTCTTGGTGATGAGAAGTGGAGAAAAGCAATGCATGAGGAGTATGTGGCACTACAGAAAAATAAAACGTGGCATTTGGTTCCACCAAAACAAGGTAAAAATCTTATTGACTGCAAGTGGGTCTTTAGGATCAAAAGGAAGTCTGATGGAACAGTTGATCGTTTGTGACGCCCCGAGACCGATGTGCCAGTTGTCGTCCAGTTATTCGCCGTCGTTGCCATGTCATTCGCTTGCGTGTTGCTTCTTGTCATGTCATCATGTGCATTGCATCATCATGTTTTCAAAACTTGCATGCGTCCCGGCCTCCTCGTTCTCTCCGTTGTCCGTTCTAAGCCCAGACACACTTGCACGCGCCCACGGCACGTCTGAAATATTATTTTATAAGTGGCCTAAAAATGTTCTTGGAATGGGTTGAAAGTTGGCGTGTGGTCTTATTATAGTGTAGATTTCACCGCATTCGGAGTTCGTTTGTTAGCCCAACCGTTAAACTATAGCGGCATTATAGCCGGTCTTTTCGTCGGACGTTTTCGGTCTTCGGAAACAGATGCCGGGCTCTCTCTCTCTTCTCCCCCTCGCAGTCTTGCCACGGCCCACCTAATCCATCCTCTTTCCCCTCTTCGCTTCCGGAGTTGTCTGATGCGATCGCACGGCCCGAAACCCTCTCTGCTCAGTGCATCAAACCCCCCCTCGCGCGCGCGTCCAAAAAGCTGTCCCGGACCCGACCCGAGCAGTCGTCACCGTTGTGTCCGGATCATCCCCAAACGTCTACAAAACATCACCGTTTTCTTATTTGGACTTCCTAGTGTTTTATTCTCAACCGCTCGATTTTAATTGGAGGGACGAATTAGCCCCTAAACTTCCCTCTTTTCCATATATATAGTCCACTCCTAGACTATTTTGGACAAACCCTAAAATCTAGGGACCTTGTCCCATCCATCCCATCCCCACGCCGCCGCCACTCTCCTTGTTATCAGCGTTGAACCAACCAGCCGCCCTCCTCGTTTTCCCCCGATCCAATCCAATCCATCTCCTCCTTCCTCTGCCCGCTCGATCTTCCCCACCCCGCGCCCGAATCAGGGGAGAGGAGCTCCTTGCCGCCTCCCACCTCGTGCCCGAGCCCCTTGCTCCCGCAGCAGCAGCAGAGCCCCAATCGCTGGGTTTGTCCATCTCCCGTATCACCCATGGCGCCCGAGGTGCACCTCGACCCCGTCGTCGACCCAGCCGCTGCCGGCGAGCAGCAGCAACCAGCAGGCCATCCTCGCCACCCGGATCCACTCCACCACCTCGGTGTTTGCACGCCTCCCGCTCAGCGCCCGCACCTCGCCATCTTGCTGCTGCCCGCACCATCGAAGGTCCGCCGGACCCGCGACTAGGTCACTGCCGAGCCTCCTCGCGACCAAGAACGGAACCCCGGTGACCTCCCATGCTCGGATCTGGCCGCCCCGACGCCTCCGCTCGCGGATCCGGCGAGCCCCATTCGTATCACGCCGCCTCCGCTCCTCCCTGCCTTCGTCAGCGCCACCGTCAACCTCCCTGCTCGTGTGGGAGCTCGAGGACAACGAGCACGCCTCGCTCGCCTGGGCCAGCCGGCCTCGTTGGCCCAACCACAGCCCAGCGCCTCCCCAGCCCACTGCGCAGCTGGCCCAGCGCACCAGCCTCTGCACCGAGCGGGCCTCAGCCCACTAGGTGAGGCCAACCCCTGCGCCCAGCCGCCCCTGTTGCGGTCCAGCTCTTGTTTTTTTTCAGTTCGGCGAATTTATCTATTTTTTCAGAGACAGCAGTTTTGCAGAAAACCCCTTCATGATCATGCATATTGTAACTCACAAACGATGCATCATATTAAAATAAACTTAATATGAAAATTGCTTAGAATTGCATCTAGTTTCATAATATGTCATTTTCACCCATGTTTAAAATGTTTAATTTGCTGTATGTTTAAATTTGCTCCTATGCCATGCTAAAATGATTTATTTCATAACTAAGTAACCATAACTCGGATTTTAATAAACTTTATATGTAAGTGGGGTGGAAAATGCCTAGTTTAATATGGTGGCTTCACTTTGCATGCTTAACAACTCTAAAATATTGTTTAGGGCAGAACAGTACCAAACTTTAAAATATGCATATGAGGAGTTTCGAGAAATTGTTGTTCGTTGTTTCCGGCCTCATTTAACCTTGACTAGATAGGTAGTTTTCATTTGCTTCATCTCTTGCCATGCTAACAACATTTAATCTTGTTGGGTACATAAACGAGATCGAACTAAATAAGTCACGTGGTGTTTCGTCAATATGCAACGGAGTTGCATATTGTGCTCCACTTAATTTGTAGGGTTGCTTGTGCATTTTGCCATGCCATGCTTCATTAAACCGGACATGCATCATACTTGTTTGCGCATCGTGCCATGATTATGTGATGGTTGTTTACTATGTTGTTTGCTTCTTTCCGGTGTTGCTTCTACGGGTTGGTTCCGATAACGTCGTGTTTGTGAGGAACCGTTCGACTACGTCCGTTTGTCTTCTTCATGGACTCGGTCTTCTTCCTTGCGGGATTTCAGGCAAGATGACCATACCCTTGAAATCACTTCTATCTTTGCTTGCTAGATGCTCGCTCTTTTGCTATGCCTATGCTGCGATACCTACCACTTGCTTATCATGCCACCCATATTGTTGAACCAAGCCCCTACCCACCTTTTCCCAGCAAACCGTTGTTTGGCTATGTTACCGCTTTGCTCAGCCCCTCTTATAGCGTTGTTAGTTGCAGGTGAAGTTTGAAGTTTTGTTCCTTGTTGGAACATGGAGATGTTGTTCCTTGTTGGAACATGTTTACTTGTTGGGATATCACAATATATCTTATTTAATTAATGCATCTATATACTTGGTAAAGGGTGGAAGGCTCGGCCGTATGCCTGGTGTTTTGTTCCACTCTTGCCGCCCTAGTTTCCGTCATATCGGTGTTATGTTCCCGGATTTTGCGCGGTTGGGTTATAATGGGAACCCCTTGACAGTTCGCTTTGAATAAAACTCCTCCAGCAAGGCCCAACCTTGGTTTTACCATTCGCCACCTAGCCTTTTTCCCTTGGGAGTCGCGCATCCCAAGGGTCATCTTATTTTAAACCCCCCCGGGCCAGTGCTTGTCTAAGTGTTGGTCCAAACTAGAGCCCCTTGCAGCGCCACCTCGGGGAAACTCGAGGGCTGGTTTTAGTTGTACGGATTGCTTATCCGGTGTTGCCCTGAGAACGAGATATGTGTAGCTCCTATCGAGATGTCGGCGCATCGGGTGGTCTTGCTGGACTTGTTTTACCATTGTCGAGGATGTCTTGTTGTACCGAGATACCGAGTCTGATCAGAATGTCTTGGGAGGAGGTATATTCCTTCGTTGACCGTGAGAGCTTGTGATGGGCTAAGTTGGGACACCCCCTGCAGGGATTTGAACTTTCGAAAGTTGTGCCCGCGGTTATGGGCAGATGGGAATTTGTTAATGTCTGGTTGTAGAAAACCTGAACTTGACCTTAATTAAAATGCATCAACCGCGTGTGTAACCATGATGGTCTCTTCTCGGCGGAGTACGGGAAGTGAACACGGTGTTGGAGTTATGCTTGACGTAGGTTGTCTAGGATCACTTCTTGATCATACTTTTATCGACCGTGCTTTGCCTTCTCTTCTCGCTCTCTTTTGCATATGTTAGCCACCATATATGCTAGTCGCTTGCTACAGCTCCACCTCATACTTTTACCTTACCCATAAGCTTAAATAGTCTTGATCGCGAGGGTGCGAGATTGCTGAGTCCCCGTGGCTCACAGATTCTTCCAAAACCAGTTTGCAGGTGCCGATGAGTCCGCGCAGATGACGCAACCCAGCTCAGGAGGAGCTTGTTGAAGATCTTGTCCTTTGTGTTGTTTCGTTCTAGTTGATCAGTAGTGGAGCCCAGTTGGGGTCGATCGGGGACCTTGTCGCATTTGGGGTAGTCTTCTTTTATTTTGGTTCCGTAGTCGGACCTTGATTGTATCTGGATGATGTAATGCTTTATTCATGTAATTGTAAGCCAACTATGTATCTCTTTCCCTTATGTATTACATGGGTTGTGTGAAGATTACCTCACTTGCAACATCGCTTTCAATGCAGTTATGCCTCTAAGTCGTGCTTCGACACGTGGGAGATATAGCCGCATCGAGGGCGTTACAAGTTGGTAATCAGAGCCTTCCCCGACCTTAGGAGCCCCCACTGCTTGATCGTTTTTAGCAGCCGTTGTTGAGTCTAGAAAAATTATTTGTGTCATTTAGGAATTATATATCGGAGAGTTTAGGGATTTTTTTTACTTCCCAGTCTCCTCATCGCTCTGGTAAGGCATCCTGACGTAGAGTTTTGACTCTTCTATTCTCAAATTTCACTAAAAAAAATTTAGGATCACGCGGGTATCTTGGAATCGTTCCGATGGTTTTATGACGAGAACATTGTCTTCGTGCCTCCTGTCAGGGGTTTTGTGGAA
Organism: Triticum urartu; assembly: GCF_003073215.2. Classification (NCBI taxonomy): domain Eukaryota; kingdom Viridiplantae; phylum Streptophyta; class Magnoliopsida; order Poales; family Poaceae; genus Triticum; species Triticum urartu. Next base: position 23,162,411 of record NC_053022.1, read on the forward strand.
GTGTCCCGGGGAGTTGAGCTCCGAGGTGTTGTCGTCATAATTTTATCGTTGCAGTTCTGGAATACCTGAGTTTAGTACGCCGACATCAAAAATCTCTTTTATGCAGTTCGTTGGTGAGATAACCTCGACGCCACCCAGTACTGGGGCGGGAGTTCGGGAGTATTGCCATAACTTGTATAACGGATGCTTTTCAAAGGTTGAGGTAGACGATTTCCGAAGGTTTCTCGGTTATGTGTTGAAGGATGGATACAGTTGGATGTAGGATTTGCTAGATTTGGGTGAGATATTATGCTTCCCCTGTATCCCCAACACCTGATTGCATAACCGGAAAGGTTCGTGAGTTTTATAAGTGGGAATTCTAGTAGCTCTTAGGATATCTTTCCAACAGATGTATGATATGAAATTGGGGTTCGACGTCTAGTGGTCCGCCTATTCACGGTCGATTTTACAGTGGTCTCTTTGTGTCTAAAAGAGTCCTTGGCTATGCCGACTCGGGGACGCTTCGTATGTCATGTGCACTGCCTTGTACATGACGGTGCTGTACGATCGAGCCCGTGTAGGCCCCACCACGAAAACTTCGGACGAAATCTCTATCATATGTTTGTTCCAGCTTATTCTGCAAGCCAATCCTTTTGTTTTGTTTTGAGTTGTGGTATTCGGGTTGCTTCGAAGTCAAGTGTTGATTCCATACCTTTCCCAAATGGTGTTCTCATACTCTGATGTGAATACTAATCCTTCTTGATAATCGAGATTGTCATGTCAATCCTTTTTCACTGGTGTGTTTCTCTTCAAGTGGATCCGATCACTTCAACATTCGCAAGATCAAGTATTAGTTCTTCTCAATGGTGTTTGTTTCATCCGTCTCCAAGTTGCCTTTGTTTTTTCCCGCCCACCCACCCTTTTTCCTCAAGGACTCGGATTTCTTAATCAAGTATCCTTTTATTCATGTGAAGTCTCTCCATTCTTTTCCATCAATATTCTTACCCGGTGGTTTCCATGAAGATGTTCTACTAGTTCGTCACTCTTCACTCGTTTTCTTCTCCGGTGGATTCCATTCAAGTCTTGTTGTTGATCATATCCCTTTCCTCGTTTTCAATGTTTTCTCATGCCGGTGCAATTCTTAATCATTCACCTCTCGCTATTCAATTGTTCCGGAGTGCCGAAGATATCTCGAAGATTCGTGTTTCCACTCTGCAGTCGTTCAAGATCTTTTGAGGATGTTATCTCATTCAAGCCATTTAATTCAACCGGTGCTTTCTCTCTTTTGAATTGTTCTACGGTGTTTCTTTTGAGTGGGCCCTAACCCACAGGTCTTTTTCCAGGATCTTACCTGACTCTTCTATTTATTTTCCCGAAGCTATCCTCAAATTTCTTTTCGAAGTTTGACATAAGAATGATTTATCTTCAGTCAAATGCCTTTCCCCAAGATCGGTTAAATTCTTTTCATCCTTGGCTCAACCTCTTCGTTTTTTTATTCTTCCAGAGTATCTAAACAATTCATGGTGGTGTTCCTCATCATCATTCTCTGCATTTGAAGACCGAAGAAGTTTCTTCTCTCAATCTTGCTCCATTCTCTTCAAGATTCGTGATTCTAGCTTGTTGCCATCCTTTCATAATTGTTTTTCGATTGTGAGAATTCTTTTCACCTATCCGGAGCATTTCAAGATTCTTTTCAGTGTGCTTCTCCGGAGTCCATCATCTCAGAGTTTATTCATTCTCAGCTTTCAGCTATCATTCTCAAATTTTACCGGTGCATCAAGTGATCTCTAATCAGCTCGTGATCTCTTCTCTCTCATGTATCTAAATTCTCTCAAGCGTCTTCGTTCATTTGCTTAATTCTTCCCGGTGTTTCTTTAGGTTTTATTCGTTCTTTTTCAATTCTTATGGTGGTTCTCCAAAGATTTCTTTTCCTTCATTATCATATCAATTTATTCGTTGTTTCAATCCTTCCGGTGGTTCCTGGAAGACTTTCTCAAGTTTGCGCTGTATCTATCTTAATCCTTTCTACGAGAATAAGTAATATGTCAAATCCGTTGATTGTCATCAATTTAATTGGTGAAGGATAAGCATAATGTAATTCTTATTCTTGTTTCATCGAGTAAATTCAATTCCTTATTCCAGAGCCTCATCAAAATTCTCGGTCGAACTTGTTTCATCTTTTCTTTTCTGGAGTTCCAAGCTTTTCCGCATTATCTCGTCGCGAAGCTCCATCTATATCATTGCAAGGCTTCACCTTGTGTTTTCAACTACCCTTTCTTTCCGTTTGATCATTCTTTTGTTTTAGCGAAGTTCTTCATGAAGGTTTTACATGATGGTTCATCAAGGATTTTATCCCTTCTCGAAGTTTTCATCGAGATTCTTTTCCGAAGAGCTCAAATATTCTTCATATTGTAATCCGGAGCGCAATTTTTTTCTACTTTATCATTTGTGATGGCCTGGCTTATTAGGGATGATAGACTACTCATATCAATAAGGAATTCCTTCTTTTCCGGGAGCCCATTCAGACAGAACTTCAAAGTTAAGCGTGCTCAGCTTGGAGTAGTGTCAGGATGGGTGATCGACCGGGAAGTTGCTCCCGGGTGCGCACGAGTGAGGACAATGTGCGCAGAAAAGACTAGTATTGATCTTTGGGGCCAGTCTAGATCCTGCCAGGAGTAACGACCACCGGCGGGTGTGTCCGGGGCGTTACAAGTTGGTATCAGAGCCGACCCTCGCGGTTACACGGATGGTTGCGGACAGGTGCGTGGTCATGTTGTTCATGACGTTTGTGACCCGTCGTGGCACACGGCATGGTACATGTACCGGACTGGATGCACAGACGTATGAGCCAAGAGGGAACGTTCCTTTGGCCCGACGAGGACGTCGGTTCCTCTAAGTGGGGGTGTATGTGATGGCCTGGCTTATTAGGGATGATAGACTACTCATATCAATAAGGAATTCCTTCTTTTCCGGGAGCCCATTCGGACAGAACTTCAAAGTTAAGCGTGCTCAGCTTGGAGTAGTGTCAGGATGGGTGACCGACCGGGAAGTTGCTCCCGGGTGCGCATGAGTGAGGACAATGTGCGCAGAAAAGACTAGTATTGATCTTTGGGGCCAGTCTAGATCCTACCAGGAGTAACGACCACCGGCGGGTGTGTCCGGGGCGTTACATCATTGGAGGTGGTATTATGTCATTCTTGATAATTTGACCTCATGGTTCATGATTCACATATTGTTAAGAATGAGGTATTTTAAATCCATCAACCTCTTCGTTGGAGCTATCTTGGGTTATATTTCACCTAAAGTTTTCCCTAAGGATTGTTGCTATTATGGTGCTTATAAAGGACCCAAGTTCTTCATTTATCCTCCCAGTGATGTAAGTTTCTCGTCTCCTTGTTCATATCAATCCAATTCTGCTTCCCGTGAGTGGCAGGTTGTCACCTCATAATTTGAGATGTATTCCATAAGACCATATCAAGCTTATTCCTTTCGTTGTTGGTTTTCCAACAAATCCGCTCGACCCGTTCCCTAAGGATGGCTTCTCAAGCTCTTTTGTGGCATAAGATGGCATTTTCTTCTCCATTCTTTTCCAATTATCTATACTATATTCTTTCGTTCCGGAGGCATTGTGATGTTGCTTTCTTCAACCATCATCTTGTTTCATCAAAGATCATGTTCTTCTTATGATTGTCCATTTAACCGGAGTATCGTGCCGTCTTTTCAAGTTCTCTCATCTTATCAAATTTTGCTTCTCTTTTCTACCGGAGTGCTGTCCGAATTTGTTCTTCCTTGTTCCTCTTTCTTAACAGAGTGCTTTCAACTTTGTTCATCTCTGTTGTTTTCTTTCTTTCAAGTTATTCAACCTTTCAAGGTTCTTTGGTTTCACTCGTTTGTCAAAGAAGCAATTTGGTTTACCTCTTCTCTTATCGCTTCCGTTGTCGCCATTCTAGATCTCGGGACGAGATCCTCTCGTAGTGGTGGAGTGTTGTGACGCCCCGAGACCGATGTGCCGGTTGTCGTCCAGTTATTCGCCGTCGTTGCCATGTCATTCGCTTGCGTGTTGCTTCTCGTCAGGTCATCATGTGCATTGCATCATCATGTTTTCAAAACTTGCATGCGTCCCGGCCTCCTCGTTCTCTCCGTTGTCCGTTCTGAGCCCAGACACACTTGCACGCGCCTGCGGCACGTCCGAAATATTATTTTATAAGTGGCCGAAAAATGTTCTCGGAATGGGTTGAAAGTTGGCGTGTGGTCTTATTATAGTGTAGATAGACCGCCTATCAAGTTTCACCGCATTCGGAGTTCGTTTGTTAACCCAACCGTTAAACTATAGCGGCATTATAGCCGGTCTTTTCGTCGGACGTTTTCGGTCTTCGGAAACAGATGCCGGGCTCTCTCTCTCTCTTCTCCCCCTCGCAGTCTCGCCACGGCCCACCTAGTCCATCCTCTTTCCCCTCTTCGCTTCCGGAGTTGTCCGATGCGATCGCACGGCCCGAAACCCTCTCTGCTCAGTGCATCAAACCCCCCCTCGCGCGCGCGTCCGAAAAGCTGTCCCGGACCCGACCCGAGCAGTCGTCACCGTTGTGGACTTCCTAGTGTTTTATTCTCAACCGCTCGATTTTAATTGGAGGGACGGATTAGCCCCTAAACTTCCCTCTTTTCCATATATATAGTCCACTCCTAGACTATTTTGGACAAACCCTAAAATCTAGGGACCTTGTCCCATCCATCCCATCCCCACGCCGCCGCCACTCTCCTTGTTATCAGCGTCGAACCAACCAGCCGCCCTCCTCGTTTTCCCCCGATCCAATCCAATCCATCTCCTCCTTCCTCTGCCCGCTCGATCTTCCCCACCGCGCGCCCGAATCAGGGGAGAGGAGCTCCTTGCCGCCTCCCACCTCGTGCCCGAGCCCCTTGCTCCCGCAGCAGCAGCAGAGCCCCAATCGCTGGGTTTGTCCATCTCCCGTATCACCCATGGTGCCCGAGGTGCACCTCAACCCCGTCGTCGACCCAGCCGCTGCTGGCGAGCAGCAGCAACCAGCTGGCCATCCTCGCCACCCGGATCCACTCCACAACCTCGGTGTTTGCATGCCTCCCGCTCAGCGCCCGCACCTCGCCATCTTGTTGCCGCCCGCACCATCGAAGTCCGCCGGACCCGCGACTAGGTCACTGCCGAGCCTCCTCGCGACCAAGAACGGAACCCCGGTGACCTCCCGTGCTCGGATCTGGCCGCCCCGACGCCTCCGCTCGCGGATCCGGCGAGCCCCATTCGTATCACGCCGCCTCCGCTCCTCCCTGCCTTCGTCAGCGCCACCGTCAACCTCCCTGCTCGTGCGGGAGCACGAGGACGACGAGCACGCCTCGCTCGCCTGGGCCAGCCGGCCTCGTTGGCCCAACCACAGCCCAGCGCCTCACCAGCCCACTGCGCAGCTGGCCCAGCGCACCAGCCTCTGCACCGAGCGGGCCTCAGCCCACTAGGTGAGGCCAACCCCTGCGCCCAGCCGCCCCTGTTGCGGTCCAGCTCTTGTTTTTTTTTAGTTCGGCAAATTTATCTATTTTTCCAGAGACAGCAGTTTTGCAGAAAACCCCTTCATGATCATGCATATTGTAACTCACAAACGATGCATCATATTAAAATAAACTTAATATTAAAAATGCTTAGAATTGCATCTAGTTTCATAATATGTCATTTTCACCCATGTTTAAAATGTTTAATTTGCTGTATGTTTAAATTTGCTCCTATGCCATGCTAAAATGATTTATTTCATAACTAAATAACCGTAACTCGGATTTTAATAAACTTTATATGTAAGTGGGGTGGAAAAATGCCTAGTTTAATATGGTGGCTTCACTTTGCATGCTTAAAAACTCTAAAATGTTGTTTAGGGCAGAACAGTACCAAACTTTAAAATATGCATATGTGGAGTTTCCGGAAATTGTTGTTCGTTGTTTCGGCCTCATTTAACCTTGACTAGATAGGTAGTTTTCATTTGCTTCATCTCTTGCCATGCTAACAACATTTAATCTTGTTGGGTACATAAACGAGATCGAACTAAATAAGTCACGTGGTGTTTCGTCAATATGCAACGGAGTTGCATATTGTGCTCCACTTAATTTGTAGGGTTGCTTGTGCATTTTGCCATGCCATGCTTCATTAAACCGGACATGCATCATACTTGTTTGCGCATCGTGTCATGATTATGTGATGGTTGTTTACTATGTTGTTTGCTTCTTTTCGGTGTTGCTTCATCGGGTTGGTTCCGATAACGTCGTGTTTGTGAGGAACCGTTCGACTACGTCCGTTTGTCTTCTTCATGGACTCGGTCTTCTTCCTTGCGGGATTTCAGGCAAGATGACCATACCCTTGAAATCACTTCTATCTTTGCTTGCTAGATGCTCGCTCTTTTGCTATGCCTATGCTGCGATACCTACCACTTGCTTATCATGCCACCCATATTGTTGAACCAAGCCCCTACCCACCTTTTCCCAGCAAACCGTTGTTTGGCTATGTTACCGCTTTGCTCAGCCCCTCTTATAGCGTTGTTAGTTGCAGGTGAAGTTTGAAGTTTTGTTCCTTGTTGGAACATGGAGATGTTGTTCCTTGTTGGAACATGTTTACTTGTTGGGATATCACAATATATCTTATTTAATTAATGCATCTATATACTTGGTAAAGGGTGGAAGGCTCGGCCGTATGCCTGGTGTTTTGTTCCACTCTTGCCGCCCTAGTTTCCGTCATATCGGTGTTATGTTCCCGGATTTTGCGCGGTTGGGTTATAATGGGAACCCCTTGACAGTTCGCTTTGAATAAAACTCCTCCAGCAAGGCCCAACCTTGGTTTTACCATTCGCCACCTAGCCTTTTTCCCTTGGGAGTCGCGCATCCCAAGGGTCATCTTATTTTAAACCCCCCCGGGCCAGTGCTTGTCTAAGTGTTGGTCCAAACTAGAGCCCCTTGCAGCGCCACCTCGGGGAAACTCGAGGGCTGGTTTTAGTTGTACGGATTGCTTATCCGGTGTTGCCCTGAGAACGAGATATGTGTAGCTCCTATCGAGATGTCGGCGCATCGGGTGGTCTTGCTGGACTTGTTTTACCATTGTCGAGGATGTCTTGTTGTACCGAGATACCGAGTCTGATCAGAATGTCTTGGGAGGAGGTATATTCCTTCGTTGACCGTGAGAGCTTGTGATGGGCTAAGTTGGGACACCCCCTGCAGGGATTTGAACTTTCGAAAGTTGTGCCCGCGGTTATGGGCAGATGGGAATTTGTTAATGTCTGGTTGTAGAAAACCTGAACTTGACCTTAATTAAAATGCATCAACCGCGTGTGTAACCGTGATGGTCTCTTCTCGGCGGAGTCCGGGAAGTGAACACGGTGTTGGAGTTATGCTTGACGTAGGTTGTCTAGGATCACTTCTTGATCATACTTTTATCGACCGTGCTTTGCCTTCTCTTCTCGCTCTCTTTTGCGTATGTTAGCCACCATATATGCTAGTCGCTTGCTACAACTCCACCTCATACTTTTACCTTACCCATAAGCTTAAATAGTCTTGATCGTGAGGGTGCGAGATTGCTGAGTCCCCGTGGCTCACAGATTCTTCCAAAACCAGTTTGCAGGTGCCGATGAGTCCGCGCAGATGACGCAACCCAGCTCAGGAGGAGCTTGTTGAAGATCTTGTCCTTTGTGTTGTTTCGTTCTAGTTGATCAGTAGTGGAGCCCAGTTGGGGTCGATCGGGGACCTTGTCGCATTTGGGGTAGTCTTCTTTTATTTTGGTTCTGTAGTCGGACCTTGATTGTATCTGGATGATGTAATGCTTTATTCATGTAATTGTGTGAAGTGGCGATTGTAAGCCAACTATGTATCTCTTTCCCTTATGTATTACATGGGTTGTATGAAGATTACCTCACTTGCGACATCGCTTTCAATGCGGTTATGCCTCTAAGTCGTGCTTCGACACGTGGGAGATATAGCCGCATCGAGGGCGTTACATCGTTACAAGGCAAGGCTAGTTGCTAAAGGCTTTAAACAACGGTATGGCATAGATTATGAGGACACCTTTAGTCCAGTTGTAAAAGCTGCCACCATCCGTCTTGTTTTGTCTATTGCTGTTTCCAGGGGATGGAGTCTTCGACAATTAGACGTACAGAACGTGTTTCTTCATGGTGTTCTAGAAGAGGAGGTTTATATGAAACAACCTCCTGGGTTTGAAAGCAAACATGCACCCTCTCATATATGCAAGCTTGATAAAGCACTGTATGGATTGAAACAGGCTCCTAGGGCATGGTATTCTCGTCTCAGTAAAAAGATGCAAATGCTTGGTTTTCTTCCTTCAAAGTCTGACACTTCACTGTTCATTTACAATAAGTCCAATACATCAATATTTGTTCTTATATATGTTGATGAAATTATTGTCACAAGTTCATCTGATGAGGCAATAACAGGATTATTGAAGGACTTAATTACTGAGTTTGCTCTAAAGGACCTTGGTGATTTGCACTACTTCCTAGGGATTGAAGTAAAATAGCACAAGGATGGACTTCATCTCTCCCGGGAAAAATATGCAAATGATTTGATAAGAAAAGCTGGGCTGCAAGGTTGTAAATCTACTACTACTCCTTTGTCTAGTACAGAAAAATTGTCTCTCACAGAAGGAACACCTTTGAGTTCAGAAGACAGCACCAGGTATAGAAGTCTTGTGGGTGCACTTCAATACTTAACACTCACACGACCTAACATTTCTTTTGCTGTCAACAAAGTGTGTCAATTCCTTCATGCACCAACCACAGTTCATTTGACTGCTGCAAAACGTATAGTCAGATATGTGAAAGATACTATGAGCATTGGTCTTAATTTTAGCAAGTCATCCTCCACTCTTGTTAGTGCATTCTCTGACTCAGATTGGGCAGGATGTTTGGATGATAGACGGTCTACTGGTGGCTTTGCAGTATTTCTTGGACCTAACCTGATTTCTTGGTGTGCCAGAAAGCAAGCCACTGTTTCCAGGTCCAGTACAGAGGCAGAGTACAAGGCACTGGCCAATGCTACAGCAGAAATTATATGGGTTCAATCCATTCTTAAGGAGCTCGGTGTGAAAACTGCTCAGGCTCCATGTCTGTGGTGTGATAACTTGGGTGCAACCTATCTTTCAGCAAATCCCGTTTTTCATGCAAGAACAAAGCATATTGAGATAGATTTTCACTTTGTCAGAGAGAGAGAGTTTCTAATAAACTCCTAGACATTCGGTTCATACATTCTCAGGACCAGACTGCAGATGCGTTTACAAAAGCCTTGCCTATACGAAGCTTTGAGACTTTCAGATATAATCTCAACTTAATGAAGTTGTGATTAAGGGAGGGTGTCAAACAACATTGTTACGTGCGTGACAAGGAGGCAGCCGCACCAGATCATCTTAGGTAGTTGGTAGAGTTGGTTAGCCAGGATCTATCTTTATCTTCCCTTTGTAATCTTATCTCTACCTAGCTTCCTCTCCAAGATGTAATCTAAACTGTATGCGCTATCAGGGAGGTGCGCCCCTGCCTATAAACACGTACGGCATCCCCTCGAGTTGAGGTACGACTTTCCGCCATCGCACACGAAGGTGAATGTGACATGCTTTACAACAAAACCTATAATCTTGACCAAGTTGCTTGCGCATCGGAAGGAAATAAAGATGCTCAACAAATTGTATGATTAAGCGTCTTTCATTTAAGTTTCCCACCAAGTTCTTGGTTGGTAGATTATGATTCTAGTTCCCAGACTAGTGTTGAAGTGTCTTTCATTTTGCAGATAAATGTAATGAAGGCTGCCAATAAAGAGTTGAAACGGATGATGACAACTGTCAGGATTGAAGATATAGATGTATGCAACATCCTTCAGTGTACCCGATTCTTTATTTGCGTGCTTATTTTTCCTGCCTAATTTTGTTTGTGTTGGATAATGAGCAACAGATCTGCAATGAGGACCAAAGGCCAATACATATACATGTGTGGTAAAGTGCAGGAAACCCCTTATACATTGGAGATATACAGAAAATGGACTATACACATCTAACACCCCCCCCCCTCAAACTCATGGTGGATCAACAACACTGAGTTTGGAGAGAAAAAAGACATGTTGCGCTCGAGTTTGTGCCTTCATGAAGAAGTCCGCCAACTGTAACTCAGAAGGCACATAGTGAAGAGCAAGAGTCTGATCTTGCACAGCAGCACGCACAAAGTGGGCATCCACACCGATGTGCTTGGTGAGCTCATGCTTCACCTGGTCACGAGCAATACTGATAGCACCGGTACTGTCAGACAGTAAGGGAGTCGAGGTAGGAGCAGACACACCAAAATCCTCAAGCAACCACCATAACCAAATCACCTCAACTGTCAACATAGTCATCGCTCGTAACTCAGCCTCTGTACTCGAGCGAGAAACCGCAGTCTGTTTCTTGGTCTTCCAGGCAATAAGAGAGCCACCAAGAAAGACACAGTAAGTAGACAGCGAGTGTCTATCAAAGGGATCACTAGCCCAGGTAGCATCAGAGTAGGCCTGGAGCTCGAGAGAGCTGGAGCGGGGAAAGAAAAGGCGATGAGAGATCGTGCCACGAAGATATCGTAGAACACGGAGGATATGGCTATAGTGGACAGAGGTGGGGGCTGAAACAAACTGACTCAGGATGTGGACGGGATAGGAGATGTCAGGACACGTAACACCAAGATAGACAAGGCTGCCAACGAGGTGACGATAGCGAGTGGGATTAGGAAGAGGGTCACCGTCAGAGGCACGAAGCTGAACATTGAGCTCCATAGGAGTCACAACAATGCGCTCATCACCGAGCGCAGCTCGAGCAAGAAGATCCTGAATATATTTTTCCTAGGACATGTAGAAGCCATCAGAGGTCGAGGAAACCTCAATCCCAAGAAAATAGCGAAGTGGACCAAGATCATACATGAGAACTGGTCGCGAAGGTGAGCCTTAACAAAGGCAATGTAGTCAGAGTCGTCATCAGTGATGATCATGTCATCAACATAGAGAAGGTGAAGAGTCCGACCACGAGGAAACGTGTGAATAAACAACGCAGGATCATGATCACTGGGCAAGAAGCCAGCGGTAGTCACCACGTAGGCAAAACGCTCAAACCAGGCGCGAGGGGCCTGTTTAAGACCATAGAGAGAGCGGCGAAGTCGACAAACCATGCCATCAGGAGCATAGTACCCCGGTGGTGGCCGCATATAAACCTCCTCACTCAACTCACCATTGAGAAAAGCGTTCTGGACATCAAGTTGAGAGATAGACCAATGACGAACAGAAGCCACACTAAGAAGAGTGTGGACAGTGGTCATGTGGGCCACATGAGCGAATGTCTCATCATAATCTTGTCCCTTCTCCTGCTGAAAGCCATGAGCCACAAGCCGAGCTTTGTAGCGCTTAAGAGAACCATCGGAGCGAGTCTTAATATTGTAGACCCACTTGCAGGTGATGGGACGAACACCGGAAGGAAGGGAAACCAGACCCCATGTGCCAGAGCGCTCAAGGGCAGCAAGCTCTTCGGCCATCGCAAGCTGCCATTCAGGCTGACTCATGGCAGTCCGATAGGAAGTGGGCTCAGCAATAACAGAGAGACCGTACCGATAAGGAGAACAGCGATCAGGCGGGGGGCGAAGCCGAGCATGGAGGTTATGAACCGGGGGGGGGGGGGGGGGGGGGGGGGGGGGGGGGGGGGGGGGGGGGGGGGCGTGAAGGGAGGCGCACCAGAGGAGGAAGGCACATCAGGGGAAGCATCCTCAGTACGAGGGCGGCGACCCGCGCTACTACTAAAAAGTTAATAGTAGCGCGGATGCCACCCACGCTACTACTATTTGAAGCCCGCGCTACTAATAACAGAATAGTAGTAGCGCATCTATTACACCACACGCTACTAGTATCTTAAATACTAGAAGCACACATTTTCCCCCCACGCTACTACTAACAAATTAAGAATTAAAAAAAATTAGATGCAACATTCATGGATGAAGATCAATGACACGTCCAGTGCAAAATAAATTAAGGTCACAGGACCATCTTAACACTCGCACCATTCATGGATGCAACATTGAACATCTCAACTGCAAGAGATCACGTGATTCCATTTAACAGTAAACGCACACAACCAAAGGTGGGTACCTTTCCTAGTGTTCCACCAGCAGCCTAAAGATACCACTTCTCTAGATGTATCTACCAAGGCTCGGAGTTCAGATGCTGGTGGACCCCAATCCTCCCTCCCCCCAAACGATGGTATCGAGGTCCTCCACCTCGGCGACCTACGGCGTCACGATCACCTGGACGATCATCTGTGCGACGCGGTCACCGGGCTTCACGGCGAAGTCCACCTCCGAGTGGTTGAAGAGCACGACGCCCACCAGGCAGCGGTAGTCCGCGTCGATCACCCCTGTGGCCACGTCGGGAAAGTGAAAACTTGTTAGTGCTCGTCAGCGTCCAAATCTAGTAGGGTATTTTCTTACTTTTTAGCACATGCACACGAATCAATAGTAATAGCCAGAGGTCTTTACTTTCTCCATGGTGATTTGCGAACACCGCTGCCAGCCTACATATATGGAGTAATTCTCAGAAAATGTATGCTTGGAGTATCAATGGTTACTGTTTAAAATGATGAGAAAGATATATGTCTTGTGCATGCAGATTGGTAATTAATTTTTTTACAGTTGATTGGCAATTCTTGTTATTCAATCTAATCTAAAAAGTGAAAAAGACAAGGAGCGTACGCACCTTGACTCCCACAGGTTAGCTCAATCAGAATACTATGGTTTCTACAAAACTATAGTTTTGGAAACTGTGAGGTGTTTGGCTAAACCATCAACAGTAGTTTCATAAACACTTGTATTCCTGATACAGTGTTTTTTCTAAAATCCTACAACCAACGACTGTGATGTAAGATGCCACCAAAAAATGTATCTCCATCTTGAAATTTAGATTTTATTGACACTATACATAGGTCAGACAAAACACTGTAATTCAAGAAAAAAACAGTAGCTTTGCTTAAGAACATGATACTGAGTACTTACAATTTATCTTAAAATTTCAGAATCAAGAAGACGAAGGAAACAAAGGCGGAGTAAGAATGCGAGGATGAGTCATACCTGCAAGATGAAGAGCATGCATCCCTTCATGTAAGCCAAAAATAGCTTCTTGTGAAAAAGAAAACAAAGATCAGGTTTTTGTATCTAAATGGTTTGTAAAATATTGTACTCCCTCCGTTCCTTGATATAAGGTGTATAGATTTTTGAGAAAAAGTCCAAAATATAAGGTGTATTGCGTTTCACCACTCGTTTGAATAATTTCTTAAGGGATTTGATTACATTTCCTTATATAGGTCAAGCTCCTTTATTTTCTCATGTCAATTATTTAGGTGCAATCTCGCCCAAAACTTGTGAAATTTTCCCTCCATGTGCGTTCTTTAATTTCCATGCCAAAAACTATACACCCTATATTTAGGAACGGAGGGAGTATTTACAGAATGGGACGTACACATTTACTGAACTTCTTTAGAATGGGGCACAAAAACTGATAAGAATACAAGAATATTCAGGTAAACTAGAGGTGACACATTTCTGAAAATTACAGTCCAAAACCACTTTAAATTCCGGCAACCAAAAAGAGAAGGAATACACATTACTGGGCAAAAATCCACATTAAATTACAGTGCATATTTTCAGTCTAAATAAATGCTAGTTCTGTATTACTAACAGAGTGGCTTTCCGGATTGAATTGAATAGAAATTTTGATTAGAACAAAGTATGCTACTATTAGCAGCCTGCACACAAGTACTAGCAGTTATTTTCAAATCCTAGAAAATGACCTACGGGTATTGTGTCACATTAACCCTATCAAATTTGATTAGAATAAAGTACATGCCTGATAAGAGTAGCACATTAACCCTATCAAATCCTAGAAAATGACCTACGGGGAGTGTGTCACATTAACCCTATCAAATCCTAGAAAATGACCTACGGAGGTTGATCGTCGCAGCAGGCAGCGGCCGAGCCAACGGTTCGTTTGAGTCCAAGCGACGATGTCGTCTCGCCTCCCATTTAATCATTAGACTCACATTAGTACATTACAGAGAGAAACAAAAACACCAAGTAGTACTAGAACTATGAAAGCCACTCTTACCTTGGTCATTTCGTCAAACACCTTCCGTGCGACAGCAGCTTGCACCGCCCGCATAGCACGGTCTTCAGTTGGTTGTGCCTCTTCTTCTGCTCACACAGGATACAAACAAGACAATGTTGTCACGTCCAGCAATCATACAGTCAAGATAAACAAATTGTCACTTTAGAATTTCATTTCCTAGTGCAGACACTACATCAGCCATCAGGTGTGATTTGGCATCGAATTTTCACTGCCGACAGCGACGACAGGCGAAAGGAAACACACTGTGTCATGTTAGTCCATGCTCTGATAAGCAGAATGTTCTTAAGGGCATTCTTCGCGTCTGTGCGCTTTTCACGGACGTTGAACTGGATACGAGGCTGCGCAAAAATAATTACAGAACCATGGTCAAGCTCACATCCCAAATAGTTTTATTGAATACACGCATATGCTACTGTACTTGGCATTTGGCAAGCCCTCGGGCACTCAATTTTTTGTGGGTGAAATTAATGGAACCCCCAATTTGAATTTCATTATGAAATTGAGGTAGACCTCAAATGTGCAGTGGACCTGAAAAATGCACAGCACGATAGAGCTTCCATTGCTGAAGCGTGCAAACTAATCACCCTGCTAAGCTGACTGTGATGATGATCCCGGGCAGTAAATATTCCTCTTTTACAGCCTATCTAGTATAGCAATCCTAATGGGATTTGGAGAGCGAGAACTGAACTGGATGCGTGGATCGAATTGGTTCGTCATCAGGCAACAAGAAAGCGGGAGAAAGAGATGGATGGGGAAAGTCAGGGTGGGCGCACCGTGGATTTTGAGAGCGCCGCGGCAGTGGAGTGGAAGGACGCCGACGCTGCCGCCGCCGCCGCCGCGCCCTTCCTTGCAGCTGCTTGCATCCCGGGAGAAGAGGATGGGAGCGGGAGTGTGTGTTGGGGTCATCTTCTTGGCCAGGGCCCTCCGCTTCTCCTTGCGGCGGCGGCGCCTCTCGACGTCCTCCTCCGGCGTGCGCGTGTGGGCGCCCGTCGCGGCCGCGGCCGTGAGCTGCCGCCCCAGGTACACGTCGCCCCGCGTCGCCGCCGCGGGGCCGACCCCGTCTGCCGGAGGAGACGGCGAGGGGGACGGGGCGCTGGGGGAGGCGGCGCGCGCGGGTGGAGAGGGAGAGGGAAGCGGTGGCGGTGGCGGACGGGTGGTGCTTGGTGGGGACGTTGGGCGGCGGCGCCAGGGACCTGGGAAAAAGGAGAGGAAGAGCGGGCGGAGTGGTCAGGAGGGGAATTTGGCGTCATGCGTTGGTGGTTCTATAGTAGTAGCGCTGGGTTTATACCCCACGCTGCTACTACGGCATGTCACGGGAGGCACGATGAAGACCACATAGTAGTAGCGCGTGGTTTACAAACCGCGCTACCGTTATCAAAGTTAGTAGTAACGTGGGTTTATATCCCGCACTACTACTACTGCTTGTCCGGGCGGGCGCGGTGGAGAACACTTAGTAGTAGCGTGGGTTGAAAACCCGCGCTACTACTATCAACTTAGTAGTAGCGTGGGTTCACAACCCGCGCTACTACTACTTAGCAGTACAACCTCTTTTTGTGCCGCGCTACTGCTAAGATTCTGTGTATAAGGTTTTCCCTAGTAGTGACTCATTGGTAGGATAAGGTAATTGGGTCTGTTTGCCAACTCTACAACCATTCCTATGTAAACAAACATCTCCAGATACAGACCGTAAGAGGCCCTGACGCACTAAAGATGGCAAGCGAGAGCCATAGATATGACCAAGGTGATGATGCCACTGCTGGAAGGACGCAGACGAAGAGGCAGCAAGAGCATGAGAGCTAGTAGAAGTGGTGGCAGCGGAAGGAACACAAACCCATTCAACCTCCCAAAGGCCCTCTGACTTACGGCGTTGGGGGCCAGCACCAACCAAAGCCTTGGTGCGACGATCCTGAATGGAGCAAGAGTCGGTATCAAGAATGACACGACAACTAGAATAGGTAAGTTGGGCAGCGGAAAAAAGATTCATAGTAAGGCGAGGAACATGTGAAACACTAGGAACATAAAAGGATGGAGTGGAAAGAATACCATGACTAGCAACAAGAAGAGATGTGCCATCGGCAGTAAGAACATTAATAGGAGATTCAAGAGGGCGAAGAGAAGACAACACTAAAGAATCAGAGGACATATGAAAGGAAGCTTTAGAGTCCAGAACCCACGAAGATGTACCTGACGGTGTAGATGCCAGCGGTGATGAAGTGGTGAAAGCAGTCACAGCAGCAGCAGAACCTGTCGATGAAGAACCGGAGGAACCTAGAAGGCGCTTGAGCCACACAATGTCCTGGTTAGTGAGTGATGGAGTCGATGACGACACAGGAGTCCCACTGGAAAAGAAGCGCCTCTGATTTCGCTGCTTCTGGCGACAATCAGACTCTAGGTGACCTGGCTTGGAGTAGTAGTCATAGAAGGTGTCACGGCATGACCACCCCTTCTCAACATAAGGAGGGCGACCCCCCCCCCCCGAAGGTGTGGGCAGGAGCGGTGGAGCAGTGAGACAAGCAGACGGCCCAGGAGCGCGGGCAGCCAACACTGAAGGAACCACGAGCAACCCAGCAGAACAAAGGCGGGTCTCCTCGGCACGAAGTTCAGCAAGAACCTCCGAGATAGGAACACGACCACGAGCAAGCAAGTAAGCACGTCGAGGCTCAAACTCAAAGCGAAGGCAAGATAAGAACTCATGGACACGCTGAAACTCCAAGTCGATCGAACCGCATAGTCTGGTAGCAGCGGCAAGCTCCACAAACAACTGACCGAAGAGAGTCAAGCTGGCGCCAGATGGCAGACGTCTGTGTGTAGAACTCATCAACAGAAGAGTCACCCTGCTGAAGAGCATGCTCCTGACGCACCATAGATAAGTAGAGAGCATCACCAGAGGGCTGATAGCGCTGACTGACATAAGACCACATTGCTGCAACGGTGCTGAGACCCATAAACTCTGAAGCAAACTGAGGGAGGACACTCGCAGTAAGAACATCAGCAGCACGAGCATCATCATTGCACCACTGAGTTTAAGCAGACAGAGCATCTCGGTAGGAAGAAAGAGCATCTGAATAAGCTGACATCTACTGATCATAAGCATCAACCGCGGCGTCATTGAGAGCCTTGACTGCATCCCGATCAGCCTGGGAAACATCAGCAGCAAGGACCGGCGGTACTGGCGGGGTAGGAGCTACGGGAGCAACAGCGCATGGCGGGCCAGAGAAAACACCCCACAGAAGAAGACTACGCATATGGATACACATGAAACCCACAAACTTAGCATAGTTGGTGCCATCAAAGATCACAGAGCACCGAGGAACAACAACATAGCCCGAAGAAGACATAAGGAGCTCTCTTCTGTT
The DNA here is from genome assembly GCF_003073215.2 of Triticum urartu. Taxonomy (NCBI): domain Eukaryota; kingdom Viridiplantae; phylum Streptophyta; class Magnoliopsida; order Poales; family Poaceae; genus Triticum; species Triticum urartu. Next base: position 23,179,921 of record NC_053022.1, read on the forward strand.
TTTTTGGTCAACGGACACATAACTTGATTTAGATCGAGCGAGAAGCAGACAGATCGACCACTGGCGGACCAGCCAGCCACGGGTTGGACCAGCCACGGGCAGAACGACGGCTGGGCGGAGAGGGGCGCCCGGGAACGGGGCCGACATGGCCGGTGGGTAGGAGGGCCGACAGCTGGGCGGGAACAGGGCGCCCGCAGCCAGACGGGAACCGGCGGAGAAGGGGCCAGCACCTGGGCAGGAACGGGGCAGTGGTAGCCCATCGGGGAGGGAGCGGCGGCCGGACGGGATGACGAGCCGGAGTTCGGCAGCAGGGGCTGCAGATCTGGGTGGGGCCAAGCACGGCAGGCGGCGGGAGCTGGACGGGGCCGAGCACAGCTGGGCTGGAAGCAGCCGGTGATGAAGAAGAAGACTAGGACGAGCAGCCGGTGAAGAGGAAGACTAGAAACGGAGCCTAGCAACGGCGGCGGCTAGGACGGACCACGCACGGAGTTGCATCGTGCGGGAGAGAGGCTAACCTAGCATCTGATACCATATTGGATAATGAGCAACAGATCTTCACTGAGGACCAAAGGCCAATACATATACATGTGTGGTAAAGTGCAGGAAATCCCTTATACACTGGGGATATACAGAAAAGGGACTATACACATGTAACAGTTTGAACTACATCTGAATCCATACCTTTTTTTATAATCCGTAGAGCATGCTAGACGAGATGATGGATCTTATGGATGTGAGCAATGAAATACAGGAAACTCTTGGTATAAGCTAGTTTTCCTTGCAGTGGTTACCAGCTTCATACTTATATCAGTCTTACGTCTGGGATTTTATCTGAAACGTTTCTTTGGCACTTCGGTTGTCATCCCTGAACTGATTTTGCGTCGTGCATTGTATCATACTCCAACGCTGTTCTCTGTTTTCTGTTCTCATTTTGTATATTGAATAATGCAGAGCTTGATGCTTTGGGAGCCGATATGGACTTTGAATCGAATTCAGTCCTATCATACCTCCAACCAGACAAGGAGACAGATCTTCATTCCGAGCTTAACTTACCTGCCGGACCAAGTGGGCACGTCCCGGCAAACCGGCAACAGGTATGTCAATTGTGAGACTTGGTTGTTTCTGTTCACATTGATTATGATGTTGATATCTCTATGAAAATTGATGACTCATGTCATTTCCCATCCAATCACTGTGCGTGAACCTGCAAATGGGTTTCTTTTATCTTGTCACATGATCTAATTAACAGGCTAGATACTTGATATGATTATGAACGCATTTCTTAACTCATGTCCTGTATTTCGAGCTTAATTTCATGATACATACCTATGTTATTGGTGTGAACAATTTTCGCTTATCTTAGCTTGATCTTAGTAGTAAAAGAAACACACAGAGGGGGAACATGCAAAACTTTTCGTGCCAAACATTTGTTATATGATGGATTTGATCTTGAACTTTGAAGTCTCTGTTGAACATCTCAAACGGCACATACTTTAATTTTCTTGATTGATTCCCTCTGATTGTCCTACAACGATCTGTTAGTCCTTTTACATTGTATTGTGATAAATTTTCCTTTTTGTGCACCTAGCTCCATGTGCTTACGTTCCTTTGTTCCTGTTTACACAATATAGCGTGACCGCTGATATCATGTCAGTTTTAGATTCTGATTCTTTCATCCTCAGGTTCATGGGAGCAATAGTAAATAAATATAGAATTGTTAGTACACCATTCCAAGTACCCTTGCAGACAACAACATAAAGAAAGTGTCAAATGTGGGTATAACATCTAAACAAATGTAAACATAGAGATTTGCACACATTTCAAGCAACCATACAGACACATTGTCATGAACTCATCCTGAAGTATATATTGTTGGAGCAGAAACGGGAGGGAGAAGAATCAGTGAACACTCTAGTATCTGGATATTTTGCTGCGTAAATTGTTGCAGATTTTCTGCTTTGTTCTCCTCTTTATTTAAACAGCTCATTAACTCAACTGTGCTAATAGGGAGATCCTAATCTTGCGCTATGACCAAGCTTCATGGAAGTGCCATCCCACGTCCCTTGACCATGCCTCAAGTTCTAAGCCGCTACGGCCGGTACTCCTGCCATTCCATGAGGTGATTGTACCAGCATGCAACTACCGATACGGCCATGTCGTGTACAGGCTCGCGCTGCATGGACCGTTTTTTTGCTAAAAATAAAACCTTCGAGACGACATGACTGGATTACAGACTTCAACATGATTCGAGGCAAAACGGGAACCTAAATCAGCTCCCGCTATGATAGACCCTGGCTTCTCACTAGAAGTTGGATCATATATCAACATGCATCCCTTACTTCCTGTAATGTAAGTTCGCCAAAAGGCACGGGGCATGAACTAGAAGAGGGTCGCTGGATGAGTGTTTGGTATGCTTCCCGCATCGTTGGCCTTGCTTGTGGAGAAGATTCCAAGCAAGAAAAGGCCAGCTTGATGAGCAGAGCTAAGCTATTCTCTTCTGTTGCTGTTGGTGTTGTCGGCCATTGGTCTAGAATATCTTTTACCAACATAGCTTGTTCCCCACTCGACAAACTACCGTCTAATAGATCCCTTGGATGCTTCCCCATCACTAGCTCTAGTACAACCATACCAAAGCTATAGACATCACATTTTTCCATCACAACAGATGTGTATGAGAGTTTTGCACAAATTAAAACATTAGAATCCGGAACAAGTAGATAAGAGATTAATACTTATGATGTAGGAAGGAAGGTTATACAAGTACATACCAGGAGCTATGTAGCCATATGTTCCTGCAAGTGCACTCCAGTTTGATGAATCTGGCTTAAGAATCCTTGCTGTGCCGAAATCCGAGACAAAAGCCTTGAAGGTTGTATCAAGTAAGATGTTGTTGCTTGTGATGTCTCGATGGATTATAGGTGGACTACATTCGTGGTGCAAATAAGATATTGCTTGAGCAACATCAGTTGCAAGAGCAATTCTCTTCTTCCAATCTAATTCCTTTGCTAGCTCCTCATTTTCCAATGTCCCGTGGAGGCTGCCCTGCTCAATGTAGTCGTAGACAAGAAATTTATATGCTGGATGGGAGCAGAATCCATACATTTTGACAATGCTTCGTTGTCGGATTTGTGATAAGATTTCCATTTCTCTGTGAAATCTTCTTTCATCATCCAACTCTTCTCCGTTCTGATGAAGCTTCTTCACAGCAACTAGCTGCCCGTCTTGAAGTTGTGCCTTGTATACTTTGCCGTATCCTCCTGTTCCAATGATGTACTTATCATTGAAGTCTTCTGTTGCCCTTACAATATCGTCAAATGCCAATCTTCCATCAAAATTCCAAACAGAAAATAGGTCCCTTGCTTCAGCTGTGACACCTTCTTGTGGTTTTCTCTTGTTACGACTAAGAATTATTAAGACAACAATTGCAGCAACAATGGCGAAACCCACCACAAGTACAATTGGCAAAAGCAAACCAAGTGTATTCCGTTTAGGGTGAACAACTAGTAGAGTCGAATAACAAGGTGTCAGGCCAGAGTGGTTACCACACAGACCTTTATTGGGAAGAAACCAACTTGCCGAAGCATTTTGGAGTAGCCGTGCTGTTGGGATTGGTCCTTCCAAGTTGTTGTAGGACACATCAAGGAGTATGGAATGCTGCCACTGAACTGATTATGTGATAGATTCGGAAATTGTAGCTTCTCCAACTTCCCAAATTGCTGCGGCAACACACCACTTAGGTTATTGTTGCTCACATCTAACATGATCTGTAGGGCCGCTAAATTTCCAACCGCACCAGGCAAACTCCCACTGAACTTGTTGTTGTTGATCTTCAAGGACAGTAGTTTTGTGCATGTCCCTAGTTTCTCAGGTATTAATCCATCCAGTCTGTTCCCAGATATATCAAGGTTTTCTAGATTGCTTAGCTTCCCTATTTGTGTAGGTATGGATCCAGATAACTGATTCGATGATAAGTCTAGGTAATATAGATTTGCTAAACTAAAGATTTCAGGTGGAATCTCACCACTGAGATGATTAGAATCTAGTCTTAGCACTGCTAGGTTTGACAATTTAGAAAGGGTACGGGGTATGGAACCCGTGATCATATTATGTGCTAGTGTTAGTGCTTTTAGCTGGGTAGATGCACCTAGATTTGGTGAGATGTGACCAGAGATTCTATTGGATACCAAGTTCATCAATGTGAGATGTGGATATGCACCAAAATGCTGAGATATATCACCTGTTAGTTGGTTCGACTGCATGTCAATTATAACCAAACTTGTGCATGTCTTTAAACTCCTTGGAATGGGGCCATTGAACATATTTGATGCGACACCGAGATCTTGAAGTTTTCCACCTGAACAAATATTTGTAGGTATCACGAGATTAACAAGGTTTGTGAGGTTCCCAAACAAGGTTTGTTTGGGAAGTGAGTTGTTTGTTATCACGAGATTAACAAGGTTTGTGAGGTTCCCAAACTCTTGAGGAAGAGAACCTGATAATTTGTTACTGAAGATTCGCAGATCATGGATGCTTTGCAGCTTCCCAAAAGTTTTTGGTATTGGTCCTGAAATTTGGTTCAGATGCAACCTTAAAGTTTCAAGGTTCATTAGATTGCCAATCTCTTTGGGGATGGAACCAGTTATCTGATTTGCGTAGAGGGATAGTGCTACTAGCTTGGTGATATTTCCTAAGCTGGCAGGAATAGAGCCAGATATTTGGTTGCCTGAAAATTCTATTACTTGGAGATTTAGCATGTTGCCCAATTCTGAAGGTATTGGGCCTGTGATTTGATTGTCGTAGAGACTAAGGTTATTGAGCATAGTGAGGTTGCCTAGTTCTGGGGGTATTGAGCCTGTGATTTGATTTCGGTACAACAAAAGTTGGTTTAACATATGGAGGTTGCCTAGTTCTGGGGGTATTGGGCCTGTGATTTGATTTTCGGATAGAATAAGTGTGTTCATCTTAGTGAGATTGTTTATGGAGATTGGAATTGGACCTGAAAAATCATTTAAATAAAGCGCAAGCTTTTGCAAATGGACTAACCTGCCTAGTTCTTGGCGTATAGGTCCTGAAAGTTGATTACTATAGAGAAACAAAATACTTAGTTGGGTCAGATTTCCAAGGATTTTTGGTATTGTGCCTCTTAATTTGTTGGTGCTTAGCTGTAGAAGTTGTAGGTTGACAAGCCTTCCAATCTCCTGTGGAATAGGACCTGATACCATGTTTTGGCTAATGTCAAGTGCAGTTAACATTGTTAGGTTACCCAGAGATGCAGGAATATGTCCCGTGAGTCTGTTATATGCGAGACCAAGCAATCTGAGACTTTGCAGGGCACCAATCTCATAAGGAATTTTCCCTGTGAGATTGTTATATGTGAGACCAAGCACCCTGAGACTTTGCAGGGTACCAATCTCATAAGGAATTTTCCCTGTGAGCTGGTTGATTTGAAGATAAAGTTCTGAAAGTGCTGACAGGGAGCTGATACTAGCTGGTAGTACACCATGGAGACTGTTGTTCCGAAGGCCAATATATGTAAGGAATGGAAGTGCCGAGAAGTTGAGCTCACCGAGCTGGCCACCGATGTCAGCATCCGGCAGGGAGATGTTGGTCACCACCCAAGGCATGCGGTGGCCATGGCGAATGGCCGTGCACATGATGCCCGTCCAGTTGCACGGGCTGGTGTTTTCCTGCCAGGAGCTCATCTGCAGCGGTGGACTCACTAGTGTAGCTTTCCAGTGGAGGAGGGCCATGCATTGAGACCTCAGCGAGATCCCTCCATGGCGTGCCGCATGTGCCTCTTCCAAGAGATGAAGGCATGACACTAGCAGTAGGCAGTAGAGGTAGAACAAAGGTGTTGAGCAACATGGCTTGCTGCCTAGTGTTTGCATGGTGTGTTTGGCTGGGTGATGCGATTCAATAAAAATTGCAACTCTACTGATTTTTAAATAGTGTTATAAGGTCCTCAGTGAACACACACACAATTGATGACTATTCTTCAGTGTTGCTATCTCTCCCTGCTGGAAGTTCCAAGCTCTTGTTTGGAAATTAGCACACCCCTTTGGCAGCTTAGCTCCTGTGATTTTCCTTCTTCAGTGTCACCATCTCTTCCTCTAATTTCTTTCCTCATTCCCGTGTATAACACATGCAGGAATTATTCCTAGAAAGCAATACTTATGGCGTACGCCTACGCATATCTTTCCCAATTCTCCTCCATCGACAACGTATGCACTGAATGGAGTTGAGTTAACAACAGTAATGCAGTAGTTTTTTCATTTGATGGTATCTCCTGTGGTGTTTTTGATAGTATTTCTTTGTTTATTTGGTGGTTTCTCCTGTGATTTGTTTGGTAGTATTTCTTTGGTAACTGCTTTAATTATGAAGAAATTGAAGCAACCTGTGTTATAATTTCTAAAATGTTTCCCTTTTCGTTGTTCAGATGGTACATAGAACAAAAGATTTAGCTCAAGGGCTTGTGACCGGTGGCGCAACACAACGATTACATCAGGGGAAATTCCGTGCTGGAATTCTGTCGATATGGTAAAAATAAAGGCTTCTGTGCTGAATTTTGTTTAAAACAAATCCTGGACCACAAGTCTCGATGGAAGTCATGTGTCGAGGGGAAATGAGTTAGTGGTTGTAACTTGTAGGTTCTTAAAGCCTGTGCAACCAAGCAGCATCTTCACCACACAAGCTGAAGTAAAAAATCTAAGCTCAAGTGCGTTACCAGCGCTTTCTCTACGTCTGTCGGCCCATGTATGCTGATTGCAACGAAAAAAGAAGAGAATATTTAGCTCAAGGACTCGTGACTGGTTGCGCAGCCCAACGACAAATTAGGTGTGGAATTCTATTCACCTGTGGTGGTCAAATAAAAGTTTCAGTGTTAAATTGTGGTTCACACAAATCCTGGACCCCAAGTCTTGTTGAATTGTGGCTGCAACTGGTGTTGAATTGAAAGGCGGTACAACCGAGCAGTATCATGACCACACAGTCTGAAGCAAAAATCCATGCTCAAGTCGGTCACTGGCGCTTTCTGCAGGTCTGCCGGCCCACGTACGTGTAGGTTGCCGTGTAACATCCGACACACCAATATTCTCAGGTATGCCCTTTGTAATTTATGAGTAATCAAAAGGGTGGAAATTGTTACTATTTCTTGCATACTTTAGAGAATAATAATCAGTAGAACCGAACTATTTCACTTAGGTACCTCCATGCCAAAATTCAGTGTACGTACAAATTATCCAATCTCTCGAAACAGGCTCTCCCTCGGCTTTACAGACGAAGCACAAACCAGGGAATCTCTCGAAAGAGGCTCTCCTTGATGCTTTGGAAGCTGATATGGACTTGGAATCAAACTCAGTCCCATGGTACCTCCAACCAGACAAGGAGACTGATCTTTTTTCTGAGCTTAACTATCCTGCTGCACCAAGTGGTCATGCAGCAGTCCTGGCAAACCAGCAGCAGGTATGTCAATTGCGAGACTGACTAGTTTCTATTCACATTGATTATGGTGCTGATATCCCAAGGAAGAAATCCATGACTCGTGTCATTTCCCCATGCAATCAAAGTGCTTGAAGCTATAAACACGTGTCTTTTATCGTGTCACGTGATCTAATTGAAAGGTATTTCTTAACTCATAAATCATGAAGTCCAGTCTTAATTTCATGGTAAATACCTGTATTGTTGGTGTGAACAATTGAGCTTATCCTATCTTTGATCTTACTAGCAAAAGAAACATGCAGAAGGGGGAATATAAAAATCATTTTCATGCCAACGATCTGCCGTATAATGGATTTGACCTTGAACTTTGAAATCTCTGTTGAACATCTCAAACGGCACATACTTTAATCCCCTGATTGTCTACACTTGTCAGCCATAGACTAATTTGCTCTAATTACTTTTGTCTGTTAGCACAGGAGGATGAACTGGGATTGTCTACAGTGCCGCACGCATCAATTCGTATCTGAAAAGTAACCCCAAAAAATACGTTATAGGTTTGATCTCGTTATAAATAGTCGACACTTCGTTTATGCACGGACAAATTCATTGTATCTTGCCTCATATACCACTGCAATTCGCTGAACGATGGAATGTCTCTTTCCCTTTGTGTTGGAATAATATTGTGTGATAAAAGGAGTGTTCTCTATACGGTTGTACATCCCGTTGTTAGTATGTCTCTGCTAGTAGAATGTCAACGCTTTTCCTATCATCCCATCTCATCCTTTGTCAAGTTTGTATTAGGCATCAAGAAAAAGAAGGTTGTATCTTTGTTCCATGAAATTCTCATTGCCAGTGCTTGAAATTAAGTGCAATAGTAAATTATCTATTGCTCCATCCTAAGAACAAGGACCACATATGCTCCATCACGAGGACAAGGACTACGTATGCGTGCCGTACAACCCTCCGTAAGCCATTTTACTTAGTACTGGTGTACTTTTGTTGTTTTATGCACCTATATCCGTGTGTTCACATTCATTTGGTCCTTTCGAACACTTGATCATTGTGATCGTTCCTGCTTGGTCCAAGGTATTTTACTTTGATACCCAGAGAACAATAAAGTGGGATGAAATGATAACATGTCAGTTTTGGATTCCAGTTTTTCACCGTCAGGTTCATGGGAGCAATAATAAGGAAAAAGGACTACATACTCCTGCCCTACAACCCTCTGTAAGTGCTTTTACTTAGTATATTGCTTTTTCTCGAATACGCACGAGAGAGTGCGTATCATTCATTAATAGAAGGGGGGGGGGGGGACTCCCAAAACATCCACTTGGTTTACAATATATACACACCCCACTCCACCGTTACAATTGGATTACTTGCGACCCGTTCACCTGCTACCTATCTCCTCGAACCCTCTGTTTTCATTTTTGAACATGCCGGCCTTTGCCCAGAGCATTCCCTCTTCACGAAGTCGTTCCTTGACCCTTGTGGTACTTGCTCTTTTTTTTATGAACCTATCTCCAATGCGCTTACATTCATTTCGTTCCGTTTATGCATTGTGATTGTTCCTGCTTGGTCCAAGATATTTGATCTTGATTCCCATATGGAATAAATAAAGCAGGACAACATGGTACTGTGCCAGTTTTGGATTTCATTTTTTTCAATCTTTATTAGGTTATACGAGCAATAATAGTAGATAAAAAGAGACAAATATTAGGACACATTTTAAGTACCCTACAGACAACAGCCGAAAGAAATTGTCACATGTGGATACTATGTCTACACTATGGTCTTTAACAAATATAAGCAAACTGCAAACCATATTATATTAATGCATTTGTTAGAAATCAGCAAGCAAACAGAGAAATATCAAGAACACAGGACTGGACACACATTTTTACGTGGAAAACCCTTGCGGGAAAAACCACGGGCACACAACAGTGATCTTTTGCTGTATCAGGAGAATATACAAATACATAAACTTGCAATGAGTCGTCAACTCATCCTGTGTGGCATGGCATGGCATACAAGGGGTATATATAGGTGGTGTATGAGTGACTTGTGTAAAAAATCAGAAATCTGAATCGGCCTCTGCTTCGGTAGACCCTGGTTTCTCACTAGGATTCAGACCTTATGTCAACATGCATCCCTTGCTGTAATGTAAGTGCACTGAAAGGCATGGTAGTTGAACTAGAAGATGGCTGGATGAGTGTTTGGTATGCCTCCTGCATGGTTGGCCTTGCTTGGGGAGAAGATTCCAGACAAGATAAGGCCAGCTTGATGAGCAGAGCTAAGCTATTCTCTTCAGTTGATATTGGTGTTGTTGGCCGTTGGTCCAGAATATCTTTCACCATCATTGATTGTTCGCCGTTAAAAAGAGTACCATATAATAAATCCCTTGGATGCTTGCCCATCACTAGCTCTAACACAACCACCCCAAAGCTATAAACATCACATTTCTCTGTCGCAACAGATGTGTATGACAGTTCTGCACAAAAGCATCAAGAATATTAGAATTAGGAATAAATGGATAGAGACGAATGCTTCTAACGTGAGAAGGAAGGCTATGCTAGTACATACCAGGAGCGATGTAGCCATACGTTCCTGCTAGTGCACTCCAGTTTGATGAATCGGGCTTAAGAATCCTTGCCGCGCCGAAATCCGAGACAAAACCCTTGAAGGATGTATCAAGTAAGATGTTGTTGCTTGTGATATCTCGATGGATTATAGGTGGACTGCATTCGTGATGCAAATAAGATATTGCTTGAGCCACATCATTTGCAAGAGCAATTCTCTTGTGCCAATCCAATTCCTTTGCTAGCTCCTCATTTTCCAATGTCCTGTGAAGGCTTCCCTGCTGAATATAGTCGTAGACGAGAAATTTATACGTTGGATGGGAGCAGAATCCATACATTTTGACAATGCTTCGTTGTCGGATCTGTGTTAAAATTTCCATTTCATTACGAAATCTTCTTTCATCATCCAACTCTTCTTCGGTCTGATGAAGCTTTTTCACAGCAACCATCTGCCCGTCTTGGAGTTGTACCTTGTAGACTTTGCCGTATCCTCCTGTTCCAATGATGACTTATCATCAAAGTCTTCTGTTGCCCTTACAATATCGTCAAATGATAATCTTCCATCAAAATTCCAAACAGAGAATAGGTCCCTTGCTTCAGCGCTAGCACTTCCTTGTGGTTTTCTCTTCTTATGAGTAAGTATTATTATGACAACAATTGCAGCAACAATGCTGAAAACCATCACAAGAACAATTGGCAAAAGAAAACCAAGTATCTTTCCCTTTTTATGAGCAGTTGCTGGGGTTGAATAACATGGTGGCAGGCCAGAGAAGTTACCACACAGACCTTTATTGGGAAGAAACCAACTTGCTGAAGCATTTTGGAGTAGCCGTGTTGTTGGGACTGGTCCTTCCAAGTCGTTGTAGGACACATCAAGTGTTGAAAGGCTCACCATGCTCGCAAAGGAGGATGGAATGCTGCCACCGAACTGATTACGTGATAAATTCAGAGATTCTAGCATCTCCAACTTCCCAAGTTGCTGTGGCAACACACCACTGAGGTTATTGTTGCTCACATCTAACATGATCTGCAGGTCTGCTAAATTTCCAATCGCACCTGGCAAACTCCCACTAAAGCGGTTGTTGTTGATCTTCAAGGACTGTAGTTTCGTGCATGCCCCTAGTTCCTCAGGTATTAATCCGCTCAGTATGTTCCTAGAAATATCAAGGTATGCTAGATTGCTAAGCTTTCCTATCTGTGTAGGTATCGATCCAGATAACTGGTTTGATGATAAGTTCAGGCTATATAGATTGGTTAAAGTACCGATTTCTGGTGGAACCTCACCACTGAGATGATTAGAATTGAGTGTTAGTTCTACTAGGTTGGACAATCTAGAAAGGATAGGAGGTATGGAACCCGTGATCATATTTTGTGCTAGATGTAGTACTGTTAGTTGGGTACATGCACCTAGATTGGGTGAGATCTTCCCATAGAGTCTATTTGATGTCAAGCGCATCTTTGTGAGTTGTGGATACACACCAAAATGCTGAGATATATCTCCTGTTAGTTGGTTCGACTCAAGGCGAAGTCGAATCAAACTCGTACATGTCTTTAAACTGCTTGGAATGGGGCCATTGAACATATTAGAAGAGACATCGATATATTGAAGTTTGCCACCTGAACATACATTTGCGGGTAAAGGTCCTGAAAGTGAGTTGTTAGACAACTCAAGTGTAACAAGGCTGATGAGCTCTCCAAATTCTCGAGGAAGAGAACCTGATAATTTGTTATCATAGATTTGCAGTTGTTGGATGCTTTGCAACTTCCCAAAAGTTTTTGGTATTGATCCCGAAATTTGGTTCTGATACAAGCCTAAAGCTTCGAGGTTCATGAGATTGCCAATCTCGTGGGGAATGGAACCTGTTATCTGATTTTCAGAGAGGGTTATTTTTACTACCTTGGTTATATTTCCTAAGCTACGAGGAATAGAGCCAGATATTTGGTTGTCGGCCAAGTCTAAAAACTGCAAATTCATCAGATTGCCAATATCTTGGGGAATAAAGCCAGATATTCTGTTAGTGGACAAGTCTAAATCTTTGAGATTCAACAAGATGCCCAATTGTAAGGGTATTGAACCTGTGATTTGATTTCCATAGAGATAAAGTGTGTTCAACTTTTTGAGATTGGTTATGGAGATTGGAATTGGGCCTGAAAAATCATTTAAACTAAGATCAAGACTTTGCAAATGCACTAGCCTGCCTAGTTCTTGGGGTATAGGTCCGAAAAGTTGATTACCAAACAGGTACAAATTATTTAGTTGGCTCAGGTTTCCAAGGGTTTTTGGTATCGTGCCGCTTAAGTTGCTGTTTCTTAGCTGTAAATTTTGTAGGTTAACAAGTCTTCCAATCTCCTCAGGAATGGGACCTGATACCATCACTGGTAGAAAAGGGCCTATAGTCCCGGTTCGTAAGGGCCTTTAGTCCCGGTTCAGGAACCGGGACTAAAGTGTCGGTACTAATACCTCCACCCTTTGGTCCCGGTTGGTGGCACCAACCGGGACCAATAGGCATCCACGCGTCAGCATTTCTGTGGCTGGGGTTTTTGTTTTTTTTTGAAAGGGGGGGGTTTGGGGGTTTTGGGGAATTAATTTAGGTGTTTCATATATTGTGTTAGCTAGCTATAATTAATAGAGAGAAGTATTCTCTCTTACGTCTGTGCTTGGTCGACGCTACGTACTATACATACGTATATAGAGAGGACTAGACACGCTAGCTAGCTAGTAAGCAAACGAAGGAAACAGAAGATCGTCATGAACATATATGCATATATATAGAGAGAAGTGATATCGACCACCTCTCCTTCTCCGAGAGATTGGTCGAACAACAAGTTCTCGTATATCTATCTGACACTACCGGCTACATATATACAGTAATTATCTCTTACAAATATAATCATACGGACTCAGGGTTAACATAGAATTCTCCGTCTTCAGGGATCACGTGGTCAAGAAAGAATGCCGCCAATTCCTC